>NC_134486.1:152440303-152710303 GCF_040206685.1 Ascaphus truei | reverse complement strand
GGCCATGGCCAGGATGGGGGGGGGGTAACGGTATGTGGGTAGGGGGTGAGGGTGGTTAGCAATGCAGGGAGGGAGATTTACTGGTAACAGAAACATCTCTCTCCCTTCAATGTAATCTGTTTAATAGAAACATTAGGGGGGAGGGGACTTTAGGCCTTTACATCTCTCTCCCTTCAATGTAATCTGTTTAACAGAAACATTAGGGGGGAGGGGGCTTTAGGCCTTTACATCTCTCTCCCTTCAATGTAATCTGTTTAACAGAAACATTAGGGGGGAGGGGGCTTTAAACAATGCTGTGTATAATGTATAAGGTTTTTTACAATTAGATAGATGTAATCCTTGGTATTGTAAGGGTTAGCTTTGGTTTTAAATTGTGTTTTCTGGTTGGTACTTACAGTATATATTGATTTTTGTATACATGATTGGTTAAAATAGTTGAATTGTTTGGAAGTGTTTGTATTTACTGGTAGAGTAGCTTGTAATTATATTGTTAACATTCATTTGCAGAATGTATATGGTGCATAGATATATATGTATATATATATATATATATATATACAGTGTATATATATACAAAGTATATACTGTATATGTATAGGGATTGTTATTATATATATACTGTATATATATCCAGTATATATATACAGTATATATTTATTTCTCTTCATCTATTTATTTATTTATTTAGATTTATTTATTAATTGTGGGGCTGCTGTGTGTGTGTATTTTTTTTATTGTGGGTAGCGGGAGGGTGGGTGAATGGGGTATTAGCCCCAACGGTGCTTGTTTAGGGCTTGCGGGGGGTAGCGGGAGGGCTTAACCCCTTCATGACCGTAGCGGTATTAACTGCTACGGTCGTGAAGGGGTTAAGTGCACCCGCAACCCCCCCGCAAGTCCTAAACTCCCACCAAGGGCCAAATACCCCCCCTCACCCATCCCCACTACACACAATAAAGCGGGCACGGTGGGTTAACCCCTTCATTGCCTTAGCGGCTATCCGCTATGGTAATGACGCAGCATTTCTGTATTTTTAATAATATTGAGCAGGAGCAGGGGGGGTCCCTGAGCATTAATTTCTGGCTCAGGGAACCCCCTGCTCACTGTACAATATTATTAAAATACAGAAATGATGCTTCTTTACCATAGCGCATAGCCGCTAAGGTAAAGCACGAGTGTTTATTTATACTGTATATTGTATGTGTTTTATTGATACTGTACATGTGCAGAGGGTCTCCAGAGCAGAAGCGCACAGGTTTCAGGTCTGGGGACCCCGTGCCCCCCGAGATACAGGCCCCTTTAGGGGGTGCCGGTATCCCTCTGCTCTGCTTGGTTTACAGGCCGCGGTCACGTGATCGGACCTTTAAACCAAGCAGAGGGATACCGGCACCCCCTAAAGGGGCCTGTATCTCAGGGGGCACGGGGTCCCCAGACCTAAAACCAACGCGGTTCAGCTCCAGAGACCCCCTGCACATCTACACTATCAATAAAAATGTATTTCAAATGTATTTATTGTCATTTATTTATTTATTTATTTAGATTTATTTATTTATTTTTTGGCGGCTGCTGTGCTGTGCTGTGTGTGTGTATTTTTTTATTGTGGGTAGCGGGAGGGTGGGTGAATGGGGTATTAGCCCCAACGGTGCTTGTTTAGGGCTTGCGGGGGGTAGCGGGAGGGCTTAACCCCTTCATGACCGTAGCGGTATTAACTGCTACGGTCGTGAAGGGGTTAAGTGCACCCGCAACCCCCCCGCAAGTCCTAAACTCCCACCAAGGGCCAAATACCCCCCCTCACCCATCCCCACTACACACAATACAGCGGGCACGGTGGGTTAACCCCTTCATTGCCTTAGCGGCTATCCGCTATGGTAATGACGCAGCATTTCTGTATTTTTAATAATATTGAGCAGGAGCAGGGGGGGTCCCTGAGCATTAATTTCTGGCTCAGGGAACCCCCTGCTCACTGTACAATATTATTAAAATACAGAAATGATGCTTCTTTACCATAGCGCATAGCCGCTAAGGTAAAGAACGAGTGTTTATTTATACTGTATATTGTATGTGTTTTATTGATACTGTACATGTGCAGAGGATCTCCAGAGCAGAAGCGCACAGGTTTCAGGTCTGGGGACCCCGTGCCCCCCGAGATACAGGCCCCTTTAGGGGGTGCCGGTATCCCTCCGCTCTGCTTGGTTTACAGGCCGCGGTCACGTGATCGGACCTTTAAACCAAGCAGAGGGATACCGGCACCCCCTAAAGGGGCCTGTATCTCGGGGGGCACGGGGTCCCCAGACCTAAAACCAACGCGGTTCAGCTCCGGAGACCCCCTGCACATCTACACTATCAATAAAAATGTATTTCAAATGTATTTATTGTCATTTATTTATTTATTTATTTAGATTTATTTATTTATTTTTTGGCGGCTGCTGTGCTGTGCTGTGTGTGTGTATTTTTTTATTGTGGGTAGCGGGAGGGTGGGTGAATTGGGTATTAGCCCCAACGGTGCTTGTTTAGGGCTTGCGGGGGGTAGCGGGAGGGCTTAACCCCTTCATGACCGTAGCAGTATTAACTGCTACGGTCGTGAAGGGGTTAAGTGCACCCGCAACCCCCCGCAAGTCCTAAACTCCCACCAAGGGCCAAATACCCCCCCTCACCCATCCCCACTACACACAATACAGCGGGCACGGTGGGTTAACCCCTTCATTGCCTTAGCGGCTATCCGCTATGGTAATGACGCAGCATTTCTGTATTTTTAATAATATTGAGCAGGAGCAGGGGGGGTCCCTGAGCATTAATTTCTGGCTCAGGGAACCCCCTGCTCACTGTACAATATTATTAAAATACAGAAATGATGCTTCTTTACCATAGCGCATAGCCGCTAAGGTAAAGAACGAGTGTTTATTTATACTGTATATTGTATGTGTTTTATTGATACTGTACATGTGCAGAGGATCTCCAGAGCAGAAGCGCACAGGTTTCAGGTCTGGGGACCCCGTGCCCCCCGAGATACAGGCCCCTTTAGGGGGTGCCGGTATCCCTCCGCTCTGCTTGGTTTACAGGCCGCGGTCACGTGATCGGACCTTTAAACCAAGCAGAGGGATACCGGCACCCCCTAAAGGGGCCTGTATCTCGGGGGGCACGGGGTCCCCAGACCTAAAACCAACGCGGTTCAGCTCCGGAGACCCCCTGCACATCTACACTATCAATAAAAATGTATTTCAAATGTATTTATTGTCATTTATTTATTTATTTATTTAGATTTATTTATTTATTTTTTGGCGGCTGCTGTGCTGTGCTGTGTGTGTGTATTTTTTTATTGTGGGTAGCGGGAGGGTGGGTGAATTGTGTATTAGCCCCAACGGTGCTTGTTTAGGGCTTGCGGGGGGTAGCGGGAGGGCTTAACCCCTTCATGACCGTAGCAGTATTAACTGCTACGGTCGTGAAGGGGTTAAGTGCACCCGCAACCCCCCCGCAAGTCCTAAACTCCCACCAAGGGCCAAATACCCCCCCTCACCCATCCCCACTACACACAATACAGCGGGCACGGTGGATTAACCCCTTCATTGCCTTAGCGGCTATCCGCTATGGTAATGACGCAGCATTTCTGTATTTTTAATAATATTGAGCAGGAGCAGGGGGGGTCCCTGAGCATTAATTTCTGGCTCAGGGAACCCCCTGCTCACTGTACAATATTATTAAAATACAGAAATGATGCTTCTTTACCATAGCGCATAGCCGCTAAGGTAAAGAACGAGTGTTTATTTATACTGTATATTGTATGTGTTTTATTGATACTGTACATGTGCAGAGGGTCTCCAGAGCAGAAGCGCACAGGTTTCAGGTCTGGGGACCCCGTGCCCCCCGAGATACAGGCCCCTTTAGGGGGTGCCGGTATCCCTCTGCTCTGCTTGGTTTACAGCCCGCGGTCACGTGATCGGACCTTTAAACCAAGCAGAGGGATACCGGCACCCCCTAAAGGGGCCTGTATCTCGGGGGGGCACGGGGTCCCCAGACCTAAAACCAACGCGGTTCAGCTCCGGAGACCCCCTGCACATCTACACTATCAATAAAAATGTATTTCAAATAATTTTTAATGTGCGGATGTTTGCGCAGAGAGAGAGCAGCGGATCTCTCTCTGCTGCAAACACATCTCGCCCCCGCCGCCCATACAGTAGTATCATTTATGTATGTGCATATACAGTACTGTACAGTATGTTAGGGCTTACAGGGGTTGTTGTTATACAGTATATATATATATATATACAGTATATATACTGCATTACAATTCATTATAGGGGACGGCTTCACAGAGAACAGCTCGCAAGCGCCACCATGTGTATTTAGACGGCATTGCAGTATTGCAGCCAGCCGGAATAAAAAGCTTAAATTCCTGCCGGAAAATAACGCAATGCACTCTGGCAGAAAACTATCAGAAACCTGAATACACCCGAGTACACCCGAATTCGCGGGACTAGCCGAGCTCGAATAAAGTGTGTCGCCAGTGTATAACTAATGTCTTTGTCTCGCAATATTCTGGTAACAGGTTGGAGGGCCTGGCGTCGTGTCAGCGTGATCGGGGAAATGTCTTGATATATGGCCATCTCGATTCCCTCAAATGTCACTGTTGGGGTGGCCCTGGTGATTTTGCAGATCTCTGCTTTGGTAGTGAAGTGGTGCAGGCGCAGAATTACGTCCCTGGGTGGATTTTTCGGCAGTGGACGGGCCCTCAATGCGCGGTGACACCGGTCCATGACCAGCTCTGCCTCAGTCTTCCCTGGCATTATGGAAGTCATCCATCTATTAAGCATCACTTCGGGGTCTAGAATCTCCTCAGGTATCCCCCTAACCCTGAGATTGTTCTTCTGTCCCGATTTTCGCTGTCCTCGTGGCGTTCCTCTAGCTCTGCCACCTTCCGCTCGAGGGTGGTAACCCTGGTGTCTGTCTCTTTTTGACATCTAGCAGACTACTCCATTTTCTCCTCCAGATCATTTGTGCGGGTCCCAATGCTAAGGATGTCTTTCCGCAGGTGCTCTACTTCCCCCCGGAAAAATGTTTTGAGGTCGGAGAGAAGCTGTGCAATCTCCCTCTTCAATGCGCCTGTCGGCTCGTCCATTGCCATCTCCAGCCCCGGTGCGGAGTCTGAATCTGATGCCACCATGCTGTCCGTCTCCCTGGCCTTTTTTGCCCCCACGAAGTAGGTGCGCACGTCCACCTTCTGTTTTGACTTTTTCCGGGTAGCCGCCATTCTTTGTGGTGCTGTATACTTATTTATTGCGGGTGCCGTAATTTGTTAGAGAGTGTGTTGAGTTTTAATATTGTTTTTTATTGATTTACTGCCGGCGGGAAGCGGAGCGCTTAGTTCAAGCCGCCATCTCCGATCCCGTCGCGCATGCGCCTTGTAAGTGCAATTTTATCTTTTCTTGCCAAGTAAAACTAACATACTACACTATGAGGTGTGTGCTGTTTTCTTGTTTTTCTCTATCCATTTCCAAATGGCTCCAAAGATCCATGAATCTGTTTTGTGACAACATGCCAGCAGCCAGAACCAAAGTGCTGGTCAACCACATAGCCGCTCCTACCACCATCTGTAACAAAAGAAGGAAGCATTAAGCAATAGGTATTAAACTGTACGAGGGTTAATACACAGGCCTATTTTCCCCATCTATGAGCACTAAACGGGTACTTTCCTGTTCTGCTGCACTACCCTCTACCCTGCTTCTCTTCTTTTTTAGTTGGGTTCAAAACCCAAATCTTAGCTCCCTTCTGCAACTTGGGGTCCCCTGAGTCCACCTGTATGGCAATGGGCATTGGAACGACTATATTGACTGTACCAAGCATGGTGCCTGCCTCAATATATCGGTCTCTCTTTGCCCCTGTTGGCTGTATTTGCCAGTGATACATGACATTCTCTACCGTCACTTCTCTGTCGCCCACCCCCTGAGGGTGTGCGATGCTGTGAGTGCTTTCACCTGCCCCTCCAGCAACCCATTGCTGCGTTCAATTAGACCCGCTGCTTGTGGTTAGTAAGGAATATGCATAGTCAAGTGTACTCCACTAGATCCATGGTCCAGGCGTGGGCAAAGGACAGTAAAGTGTGTACTCTGATCAGATTGGGTCTCCTCAGGGAACCCATAGGCTAGGACCACCTGTTGCAGAGCTTTAAGGGTAGCTCCTGGTACAACCCCATGTCTTAGGGTCCCAGTAACCTTTTTCTCAACAGGCCATTTCTTAATTTCTGAGCAAATATCACATCTTTCTCTGGCCGTGGCTATCCAGTGCCGCTCTTGGTATGTTACTACAGCGGATCCATCGGTGAACCAGGCACTGCTTCTCTCCTCTTCTGGCAGCTGCTTGAATGGCGTGGATTCTGACATGGGGATGGGTTGAGTATAAGTACCACTATCCCCTGTGCCTCTTTTAGACATTCATAAGTTAGCATGCCGGCCATATGTTGATCTAGCTTTGTACGCTACCCGGCTTGGATTCCTCCTCTCTCCTGTAGGTACCATTTCAGCATGGTAGCCTGTTGAGGGACATGGCTGTGGGCCAAGAGGTCCTGATCTCATACCCACAGTCCTATGGGTAGGTTAGTTTTCACTGTAACTTCGTCCTATCCGATGATTCATTCCACCGCTTGAAGGGCCATACAGTCCGCAAACAACGTCTTTTCCAGTGGGCGATATATTGTTGTTGGGTCCCTGTGATCTGTTTTGACTTGAATCCCACTGGCATTTGCTGCTTCTGGTTACCTATACTGGTTTCCTGATATAATCCCCAGGACAACACATTGTCGGTGCAGGTAACATTCAACTTGGAAAAACACATTCCTGGCTTCATATGGCCCAAACCTTGATGTTGTGGTATTGCCTCCTTTGCTGCTTGGAAGGCACTCTGTTGTTCTGCCCCTCACACGAATTGCGACTTCTTGCGGGTCACATTGTAGATGGGCCGAAAATATCTGCAAAAAGCCCAAGGCGCTCACAAAACGCAATGCTTTTTTATAGGTCTTTGGTCTGGATGTCGCAGTGATGGATTCCAATGCTTTGGAGGGGATCTGTTCAGTAGGCCTGGACCCTATCATACCCAAAAACTAGCTCTGGTCCGGGGCCCTGTATCTTCTTGCTGTTTATAGTCCAGCCTCTGTCAATCATATGGGTAATTACAGTCTTGAGGTTTGTCTCCACCTGTTCTTCAGTTTCAGTCAGCATCATATCATCGCTATAATGAAAATAGTAGTCTTCCCAGAAACTCACCATCCCTTGTCCATGTAATTAAAGACTCAGGTGATAAGATTAATTTATGATCTCTCTTCTTGTATTTCCACTAGACCAGCTGATACCTTTACCTCTGGGATAATCCAATCCATCACTGTGAGTAACAGTATCACCCTAACCGACTTGGATTTCCTTGCTACCTGTATTTCTCATGTTCTGGTAAATCTAGTTTCTGATATATCTCATGTATAAACACTAACAGAATTAAACATACAAGTAAACGCTCTACCTACATAAACAATTAGTGCAACGTGATTGAAAAAATCCTATTCAAATGTGAATAATGCACAGTAGTGATCCCAATAAAGTGTTAAATCAGTCCTTTAAAAGAGATGGCAGCTTGGAGAACTATAACAAGTCATTCTCAAAACTTGAGTACATAGACAAATAAAAAAACAAAGTACAGTACCCCTGGCGCAAAGATATGGACTAAAAATCAGCCCCAGATGGTAGAACAAAAACAAGTCCCAGATACAGAAGGTTATGGTGATATCTCAAAAGTTACTTCAGAAATCTGGCAATACTGTAAAGTAAATAAAAAGACAGACCATTGCGCACTGTGTCATCCACAGCATCAGAGTTGAAAATTACAAATGCCTACTGCTGCGGCACAGTTTATTCGAGCATTTGCCCGTTCTGTGCCGCAGCAGTAGCCTGGCGCGCGCCCGAGTGTGACGGGCGCACGCCGAAGCAGCGGAAGAGCGCCCTCCGATCGGGGTGCTCTCCCTACCGCTGCCGGGTCCGCCGGGTCCCCCGGAACCCCCTGCCGCTGTCCCGCGATCGCGGGACACCAGGGCTCCCTCGGGGAGCCCCTGGACACGCGTGCAGCGGGCGCACGCTCCCGATGACGCGTGACCGCGCGCACGCCGAGGGGCGGCCACTAGCAAGCCGGGAGATTTCCCGGCTTGCGGTACCGACCACACTTCAATAAAGTGTGTCGGTAGTGTATTACAATTAGTAGGAAAAATACTGTATAGGCAGTGGATAGAGTTCTCTGAACCGGTCTTTAGCTTAATCCTTAGGTTCCAAGTAGTCTCCAAATGGGTGATGGTATTACCCATAAATGAAAAGAAAGTACATAGCGTAATACAGTAACATTTATTGATTGCGCAAGTTATTAATCGGGATGAGGGAGCGGGATACGTTATATGTAAAAAAAACAGTCAAATGGAAAAGATAGAGTAGTAAAGCTAGTAACGGGTGAAAAGATTGTTCTATGAATCTTCAAACATTATACTCACATAGATATGAGTATAACAAGCATGGCACACTCTAAAACACAGCTGTGTAGATAGAAACCAGTCTTGTCAGGGTAACATCTAAGATCAAGCACTGTGTGGGTATACTTGAAATAGAAGAGAGGGAGAAACCATAGTGCAGACTATCTGAACGCAATTTAATAAATGTTATCTAAAAACCCTCCAAAATTTGCACTTACAAATAGTGCAATAAATCAGGGCACATAGAATACAATATCGAAGCAATGGTGATCCCACCGCCCCTCTCGTGTTGGTCAGATGAACACTGATGCCGGACTGGTGCTGCTTCCAATAGCGGCCACTTGGAAACAGCAACTCTGCTCCACGGGGATGTCTCTGTTCTGACTGGGTAATAGCAACCTCCAGTCTCCTCCTGGATTAATTGCACAAGACTTGTGTGATCACTTACTGCAAGGGTTCCAGTCCAGGCTTTGGCTGGAACCTGCCCTTACCTGGCTGCTGTGGACATTTTGATTACTGGCAGCCTGATATATTGGCTGCACCTCTTCAAGGGCTTAAATAGCAGTCAGTGACTTCCAACCCTTGCCAGAGCATTGTATACTTTTCGTTGTGTTCCTGGCCACCCTGGGCTCTAGTCCATGAGCCTTCCCTGTTCCTGAACCTTCCATGTGGCTTGCCAGTCGCTGTGGATTCCCTGTTAAAGAGGCTAGCCAGTTGCTGTGGTTTGCTTATCACTGTGGCTTCACTGTTCATTTGGAATTCCTGTTGCTGACCCCGGACCATGACCCTGACCTCGCTACCTTCCACCTGCCCTGCCCTTTTGCCTGTCGCCTAGATTCTGCACCACTGCCACCTGCCCTGACCCTTTGCCATCTTACCGACCACGGATACTCTAACAGGACTCTGTACCTGGGCTCTGGATGGTTAATTGGCTTCCCTACCTGTCACAGTGGACCAGAACTTATCAACACGTATTATATTTTTGGGATTCTCGATTGAACACGACAAGGAGGCAAAATAAATTGTAATTTATTTCCTTGATAGACAAACACACGATAGCTTCAGAATTCACTTAATATAACACTTACTGTACACAATACTGAAATAGTCCAGCACTACCTAAATGGAAAAATTGAAATCACTAGTATGCAACCAATAAGTACATTTTAATGAAAACACAAATGAATCAAAAAACATGCAACGTCACAAATATAGAACATAAACATATAGGTATAATCACATATAACGTGTGTGAAAGAATGATATACAAGGGAGACAAGTTGTAAAAAAATGGGGATAGTGTATGTGTCGGGGTGGGGGCAAAACAGCACAAAAAAGGGGGGGTAAGTGGGTATATATAGTGCAGGGGGGCAACGTTTCAGGAATTAACCCTTCATCAGGCCCGTTCCCCTATGTCCCAGAGGGACAAAGGGTACTTCCCTAGCCCCTAAACCCACAAGCACCTGTAAATGCCCAAAATAAAAACAAGAAAAAACCTCCACTAATCCTGTGATATATAATGTCTAAGTCAAAAGATGCAATATCCCTGAACCTACTAACAATACAGTCCTCCACTAAACCTGGGTCAGATCTAAATTGTCAGAAGAAAAAGGCAAAAAGGAGCAGTGTATCCAGCAACACCAGAGTAAATTTAGGTCTAAGCGTTTAGATAATCAGTAAAGTAAATTAGCAACATGCAAACCAGTCAGCCCACAGGGATGTGCTCAAATGCGCCTGCTGTATCACCAGTGAAAGTTTGTAGCTGACTGTGCTGTAGCTCTTGGGTATTTAAAGCCCTGATGATGTCAGAGAATGAATAATCCCCAACAGCTGGTGAATCGAGTCCTCCTGCTACCACAGCCGCATCCTCCTTGCTTGTGTAAACAAATGCAATCCCCATGGAGATTAGGGCTCTGTGTGGTGTACTTCAATTCCTCTGCGTGCTGAATGACGTGACAGTTCTGTGCATGAGCAGTGAAGCTTCAAGTGTCTTTAAATGCTGCTACACAGCAGCTGAATGTAACAATCTTATGACTGTGCACAGCATACTCAGGTTCTGTTAGAGGTTTGATCTTTTGTAGGCTGTATACCTCAATGGTGCTCACAAGAAGTTCACCTATATGATGCAAAGTAGAAAACATACCACACCATTAATTCAGATTTACCATATACAAATGAAATATTAAAATATAAGCATAATATGAACTAAAATTAGCCATCTTGTAATAAAGATTGTAATAAAGATTTCTAATATTAAATAGTGTAAGAGTAGGATTCATCTTAAGGAAAACAGAATCAATATGTATCCAAGTATCTACTTAAAGGACCCCAAAACATAAGGTCAAGGAACTATATACCAAGGCGCCAAGCCAGAGGTAAAGGAGACCTCTCATAAGCAGAGGACAGATCAACATGCACAGACAACATACACGTAGGGACCCCTCACCACAGTCACATCCCCCAAAAATGTAGGGGGCACTTGAGTCATTATTGTAGGTAACCGGGCATACTCGGGAAATAAGAGTGTATGACATCTTATGTGTATAAATGGACACCGGACATCTAAAAGAAACAACTCATATTGAGATCTTTGTTCATCCCTGATGGGATCATGGTACCCAAGGTCCTTGTCCACCTTGACTCTTTCTGAAACAGCATTTTCTGCACATTACCTCCATGTCGTCCCTGTTTAATGCCATCGATTATTTGGTACCTTAATTGGCTCACAGTATGCTCAGTCTGTGTGAAGTGATGTGCTACTGGCGCTTCAGGATCACATCTATGTATAGCCGCCTTATGCTGTCTGATCCGATCCTTTACCCTCTGAGTGGTCTCCCCCACATAGCCCTTGCCACATGGGCATTTAATCAAGTATATGACGTTTTTTGAGAGGCACGTGTAGTAGTCTGTGATTTTATATTTCCTACCAGACATAGGATGTTGAAATGTAGGTCCCTCCACAATGCTATTGCAATGACTACAGCTACAGCATCTGTAGCAACCCAGTTTTGGGCTCCCTAAAAATGTTTGTCTACTAATAGTACCCCCAAGGTCCGCCTTAATATGCGGTCTCGCAGATTCTTCCCTCTTATACGAGAATAGTGGAGGGTCACTAAGTATCGGGCTAGCATAGGATCGCTGTTAAGGAGTGGCCAATGCCGTCGTATGATGTTTTTAATTTTCCCACTATTGGTATTGAATGTGGAAACAAAGGGAATGGAATATTTTTTTTTTCTTTTTGGACCTCTTGTCCAGTAGTGGTCGAGTTCTCTGCTTTTTCACGTTGGTTAAATAAAACCTCAGCTGTGAGTGCTGTTTATAATTTTGTGTTACATAACACTTACTGTGTTGGGGAAACAAAATAAATTGTCCTTAGATCCAAGAAGTATAACGTAAACACTGACACATTTTAATGAAGGATCCAGTACTGAAGGATAACATTCCTAGACAACCAAGAGTCATATATAGGAGGGCATCAAATATTAAGACGAAGCTGGCCCCAAGCCTGTTTAAGAGCACTAAAGAGAGCAACTCGACACAATGGTTACCCAAACCAGTAGGCTTTTTAAAATGCTTTGCTTGCAAAGTGAAGTTTACTTCTAAATCCACAGGGGAGACTTTTTTTTCCACAAATTTTTTTGTTAGGCAAAATTCAAAATTACAGACATATGGTAAACAGTAGCAGCCTAATACAGAGTTTTTTTAAAAGAATATAACGATAGACAAGAGCATCGCCAAGAGAGGCGAGGCCTCTGGTCCACTCCGTGAACCAGTAGGCGTGAGGTCAGAAAGAGAGAGGAAAGAAGAGAGGGTGGGTAAGGGGGGGAAGGGAGCTTCTCCCCAGTTGCTAAGACCCAACTACTTGAGCTGGGGACTACGTTTCTCCTTTGATTCCCAGTTCATTGGATATTTAGGCTGAGTTAGTGACATAGCCATAACTCCCAGACCTTGTAATATCCCTCTGTCTTACGTTGGAGGAACGCTGTTAATCTCTCCACAACATAATCTCGTTCACCCTCCTTTTAACCATCTGCTTGGAGGGGGGAAGTACCTTCTTCCAGGAGAACGCCACCTCAAATTTTGCCGCTGTTAAAATGACGGAGATCAATTTCCTAACTGGGCCATGTAAGTGGGTCAAGAGGAATGGTGAGGTTGGTTACCCCTTTTATTAAGTTATGTATTGTGAGCCAAAAGTTCTGAATTCTTGGGCATGACCACCAAATGTGGGCCATGTCCCCTCTTTGTCCACAACCTCTCCCGCATAAATCAGAGGCCAGGGGGTAGATTTGTTTTAATCTCGCTGGGGTAAGATACCAGTGGAACAGGATTTTGTAAATATTTTCTTTTGTTGTGGTACATATGGAAGTTCCTGAGGCAGAGTCCCAAATATCTTCCCAATCCTCTCTGTCTATAAATGTGTTCAATTCCGCAGCCCACTTGAGCATATAATCGTGTGCTGGGGGGCCCGCTGCTATATCCATATCAGCGTATATTTTAGTTATTAGACCCTTTTGATGAGTGCCAACCTGGCACAGTTTCTCGAAATTTGTGAGAGGGGGAAATTCAAATTTTGCAGACATCTTTTGAAAAAAGTGCTGAATTTGGAGATATTTAAATGTGCCCAGTTCTGGTGCCTCATATTTGGTGCAGAGGTTTTGAAAGCTCAGCAGCCTTCCGTTGCTCAAAAAGTCAGTGACCACCCTGGTCTTCCTCAAACTGAATTGTTTGAACTGTTTTGGTTCACATCCTGGGGGGAATTTCGGGTTATTTATAATCGGGGTGAACTGTGATCCAGCGGACGAGAGTTTAAATTTGGTTTTACATTTCGACCAGACTTCCCAAGTGTGTCTCATCGCGCCTAGCCCAAATTAGTGTGCCGTCATATCACTTCTATCCATAGACCAGATGCAGGCTGGTAGAGAAGGCGTCTTGGCGTAATGGGACTCGATATCTAACCAGCAGTATTGGCCCGGGTCAGCGTTCCACATTACTGCTTGTCTTAGCTGAGCCGCTCAGTAGTATTTTAAGATGTCTGGAACTCCTAGGCCTCCTCTTGCTCTGGATGACAAAAGAACTGACCTAGCGATCCTTGGTCTTTTCCCCTGCCAGTTAAAATTAAACATTCTATTTTGTATGTTCTTTAGTTCAGAGTCAGGGACATGGATCGGGAGTGTCTGGAAATAGTATAGTAATCTAGGGAGTATATTCATTTTTAACGAGATCATTCTCCCTATTCATGAGATCTGGTAACCTTCCCATTTATCCAGATCTTTTTTAATTTTCCCAAGTAGGGCCGGGGGGTTATTTCTATGTAGTGAGTGGTAGTTTCCCAATACATTTACTCCCAAATATTTAATGTATGAGGAACTCCACCTATACTGTAATTGAAATTTAATTTAAGCAATTTAGCTTCTGGCTCTGATAAATTTAGATTCAGGGCTTCTAATTTATCGTTATTGATTTTATAGCCTGAGATATTGCCAAATTCTAATAATTCCTTATGGAGATTAGGAAGGGATGTCTGGGGATGGGTTAGAGTCAGAATAATATCATCAGCAAATAACGAGATTTTGTAGTTTATTTAGCCACTTAGTACACCCTGGATGTTTATGCTGTCGCGGATTTTGGCCGCTAGGGGCTCGATTGTCAAAGCGAATAGGAGTGGAGATAGGGGGCAATCTTGCCTTGTGCCATTTTTGATATCAAAATTCATAGCTGTGCTACCTGGTAGTTTAACCACCGCAGATGGGTTGCGATAGAGTGCCTGGACTCCTTCTAGAAATGTATCTTTGAAGCCGAATTTCTGTAAGGTTTTGACAAGGAATAGCCAATCGATTCTATTGAACGCCTTCTCTGCATCCAAACTCAGAATAACTGCCGTGGTGTCTGTAAGGTTGATATGATCAACTATATTAATTATTTTACGGGTATTGTCTGAGGCCTGGTGACCAGAGACAAACCCAACTTGATCAATTGTGTATAAGTCTGGGTAGGATGGGGTTCAATCTATTTGCAAATATTTTGCTGTACAATTTGAGATCGTTGTTCAGCAAGGAGATTGGGCGGTACTCCCGCATTGCATCGGGTCTCTGCCTTCCTTATGAATAATCGCAAGGTTGGCTAGGGACATTGAGGCTGGTATTGGGCTGCCCTCCATAAAAGAGTTAAATAGGTTCAGCAAATGGGTAGACAAGGTCGGTAGGAATCTTTTATAGTAGACATTGGTAAAGCCATCAGGGCCTGGGGCTTTATAGATTTTTTAACGTCTTTACTGCGTCTGTCAGCTCTTCCTGTGTTATCTTTCCATTGAGTCCTCTTCTGTTAAGCATGGGAGGCTACAGCTATCTAGATAGTCTGAGATTGCCGTCGCTACTGAAGTCTTTGCATTCTTATCTTGGGTTTTTAGATTATATAGATTAGTATAAAATGTTGTAAATTCCTCCGCGATCTTTTTATCGTTACAGTGGCGGCCGCCTTTAGCCGAAATCGGCTGTATTCACGGCGCTCTGATAATCTCGGTCAGATGTGTTTTTTTTTTTGGTCCGGAGTGAATTGCGTTATTTTAGCGCTTGTGATATTAGCATTTTATTCTCGCTGTCTGCAATACTGCAATCCCATCTAAAAACTCAGGGGGGCATTCGCGAGCTGTTGTCTTGGAAGTCTAATACCTTAGCAGTTCAACCTACGTCAGTACACAGTCTGCGTGTGTGCGCGCAGTAATTGTAAATTTGCATATTTACAGTATACATGCATTTGCAGTGCTGTATGTCTCATTTGAAAATTGTTGAAACGCATAGGCGTGTACAGTTCTGTAACAGTGTCACATTTCAGCATATACAGCGCTCTCCCCTCGCTCGGACACACAGGATAATTTACTGCACTGCAGGGTATTTCAACTTATCTTATCTACATTGCAGTACATCTCTCCCACACTATTCCTTTGAACGTGTGTCTTTCTGGATCCAATCACATTTCTGCTTGACAGCAGATGATTTACTGCGCATGTGCCTGTAACTTCACCCACCACTGCTTGCTTGAGTGAGTAACCAAAAAAAAAAAAAAAAAACATCTCATTTTTTTATTTTTATTTTCTCCACAAACCTGCAAAAACCATCTTGATATTACGATATTCAATCTGTGCTGTGGCTTTTGACTGCGACCCTGTGTGTTTGACTGCACATGGTTGATTTATGTGCTTTTTACGTACTGTATTTGGGAGTGTAGGGATCATATTATTATGATGAACTGCCTTTTGAAATTAAAGTATGTCATAATCTTTGAACTTCATGCAGCTGTACCCTGTAGCCCCCTCCCCCACGCACACACACAAGGCTCGCTCAAGGATTTGAAACTCTTATCGACAGACACCTCCACAGAGTCAATCATTTTCTGAAGCTTGTCATTGTGTTTTTAATCCGGCCCTAGCCGAGCGTCACCTCACTGCGCCTACGTGTAATCCTTTTTGAGATGGGAGCTAGCTGATTACTGCGCATGACTCACCCAACCCCCCTCCCCTCCAACCCTTTGAGGCTTTGTTCATGGTAACGCTTTGGAAAAATCCCTTCTCGAATTTTATATGTAAATCTGATTTGCACAGCATTGAGAGAATTGAGAGTTAAAAAAACCATTAACTGATTCATGTTGTTTTGTCATTCATTCTTTTGTGTACTGTAGGTGTGGGGGGACAGGGTGTGTTGTCAATGATAATGATTAGTATGAATGTAAATAAATATTTAATTTATCAGGAACAAAAAAAATAATTATCAAACGCTTGCCATTGTGTTTTTAATCAGTCCCTAGCAGTTCATCACCTCTCTATGCGCCTGCGTGTAATCCTCTTTGTGATGGGAGCTAGTTGATTACTGCGCATGCATCTGTAAATTCACCACTGCTTGCTTAAGTGAGTGACCACTTTTTCATTGGTGTACTGTAGGTGTGTGTGTGTGTGGGGGGGGGGTTGTTGACAATGATTGTGATTATCAAGAATGTAAATAAATATTTATTTTATCAGGAACCAAAAAAACAAATATAAAAATAATCATGAATAATACATAATGCAGTCTTTATTAAGTTTTTCTGTCAGATGGAAATTGAGGGCCGATGGATAAAGATGAATAATGCACATTGATAATAATAATAATTAATAATATATAATTTATAATATATATATATATATATAGTAATATAATTTTTTCCGTCTTTATCTTCTTCCTCATTCTGTGTACAGTACAGTAGTTCATTGAGAGAGGAGAGGTTTTGTGTACATCTGCAGTTACTGCATTTTAGATACTGTACACTTGACTGTACAAACAGTTCACAGACTGTACACGACACCCCCCCTCTCTCCCAGTCCATCCTTTTTTCCTGAAAAGACAAGAAAACAAAAAATTAGTGTAGTTATGTGCGTAATGTATTATGGCATTGTGTGCTGTGTAGTACTGTTATACTAGTCTATACTGGAACTACTGTATACTGTGATTACTGTTAAATAGTTTGGAACCAGATGGCTGGTGCTGCTCTCTCTGGAAATAAATAAATTGAGCATTTTCTGTACTGTACAGTAGGTGCATACTGTATTATGGCATTGTGTACTGAATAGCTACTCCATATTGGACTACAGTATGCAGTTACCATAGTACTGTCAAACTAGTCTATACTGGAACTACTGTATACTCTGACTACTAGGAAAGGAAAAATCTGTGCCATACTTACCTGTATCATACTGTACTTACAATACTACAGTACTATACCATACTACCTTCCTGATGCTTGCCCATTACGCGCGATCACAATGGGCAACACAGTCGCAATATGGTCAATATATTTATTGCATCGTTCCACGGTGAGTACATCGTTCCAAAAACTCAGTATGCCTTTCGCCAACTCATCCTTTTTGGAGGGTTTCGCGACTTTTCGGATATGGTCCTTCAGCCAGACCATTTAGATCGAATTGAATTCTGGTGATCTGTCATTGGAAAAAAAGGACAATTAGTTTAAGAGATACAGTACACAGTAAAAACAGTGGGGAAAAAATGAGACACGGTTACCGCACTTACTCCTCTGGCGTCTTCACCCAGTTGATACTGCGCTCAAGGATATGCGCTGTTGATGCAGTGTGCTTCGGATCATTGTCCTGGTAGAAACGGTGACCATCCGGGAACTCGCGTGTGATGTATTCCACAATCTCAGGCACAATTTTGTCTTGGAAGATAGCTTTATTCATGATTCCTATAACAAGAAAAGAAAAGTGCTCAAAAAACTGCACACTAGTACAGTACAGTGCATAAGGCAAAAGCGTGTGACTTATTTTACCTTCAAAGATGACAATGCATCCTGGTCCATGCCTAGAGATGGCACCCCACACATGCATCTTCACTGGGTGTTTTGGACGCGGCTTCATAGATATGCGACCTTTTTTGTGGAATGCAAAGGTGACAAATCTCTCCAGCGAAACAGTAGACTCGTCAGTGAAGATGCAATCCTGGAAAGTTTCTCCACTGTCGATCCATGCCTGGGCCTGGACCACTCTCTTGATTTTGTTAACGTCCCTTATCATGGGGTACGCTCTGTAATGACAAGGAATAAATAATTTTAGAGGTACAGTACAGTTTCTTAAACAACACTTTTACCTCCTGTATTGTCCAATACTAACCTCACACGTCCATATTTCCATCCAATTCTGCGTCTCATCTTCTTTATGCCGGTCTCGGATACAGTGAGATTGTGATTTTCCTGCAGAGTGTATTTGACACTTAATGCACTTTTCTCATCATTCTCCTTACTTATTTTGTCGACCAGAAGAGTTGTCTCCCTACAATGTACAGAAAAACAACAATCCGGTAAGTTACAGTGCAGTAAGCCACAAGCACAGCACATCATTTGCAGTAAAAATAGTATACAGTGAGATATTGTTCTATTAATATGCAGCAATATAAAAAATATACATATACCGTTGTTATATAAATATTCTGAAATAACTATAAAATTAGATACAGTAGATCTACAGTACACAGTATTTTGTTCTATTAATATGCAGTAAATAAGGTTAGTTTGGCAAGATCTATCCTTCATAAATCCATGCTGACTATTACTAATAATTTTGTTTTCCATTAGATATTCTTGAATATTATCCCGTATTAAACCTTCAAGTAGTTTCCCTACTATTGTAGTCAGGCTTACAGGTCTGTAATTTCCCAGTTGTGATCTAGCTCCCTTTTTAAATATAGGCACCATATCTGCTTTACGCCAATCTTGTGGTACTGAGCCTGTGGAAATGGAGTCCTTGAATATTAAATATAAAGGTTTTGCTATTACTGAGCTTATCTCCTTGAGTACTCTTGGATGTATGCCATTGGGGCCAGGTGCCTTATTAACTTTAATTTTTTCAAGTCGCTTATGAACTTCTTCCTCAGTTAACCAATTGTTCATTAATATGGAGGTTGTGGCTTCCTCCTGCGGCACTACTATTGAACTTGATTCTTCCCTGGTAAACACAGAGGCAAAGAATTTGTTTAATACCTCAGCTTTTTCCTTATCTCCAATAATCTGCCTACCCATCTCACACTGAAAGGGTCCTATATTTTCTTTTCTCATTTTTTTTGTTATTAAGGTACTTCAATTTTTTTTTAGGGTTGACCTTACTTTCTATTGCAATCCTTTTTTCATTACCCATTTTGCTAATTTGATTGCCCTTTTGCAATTTTTGTTATATTCCTTATAATTCTGATACAATGTCTCTGTCCCTTCTGACTTAAAGAATCTAAACGCCTTCCTCTTCTTGTCCATTTCCTCCCCTACCTGTTTATTTAGCCACATTGGTTTTGACTTATTTCTTTTATACTTATTACCCAAGGGTATACATGGATAAGTGTGCTTTTCTAACAATGTTTTAAAGACTGCCCATTTATCTTCTACATTTTTCCTGCAAAAACATCATCCCATTGTATTACTGCTAGATTAGACCTCAGTTTATTAAAATCTGCCTTTCCAAAGTTGAAGGTCTTTGTTGAACCCAAGTAATCTGTTTTTTGATAATTTATTTCAAATGAGACCATGTTATGATCACTGTTACCCAAATGTTCCAGGACTTGAATATTTGTTATTACTTCTACATTGTTTGATATGACCAAATCCAGAACTGCCCCTCTACTGGTTGGTTCCTCAATAATTTGGGTCATATAATTGTCTTTAAGCACCCCCAAAAACCTGTTTCATTTTGTTGTAATGCTAATCTCATTGCCCCAGTCTATGTCTGGATAATTAAAATCCCCCATTATGCAAACATGACCCAGATTTGATGCCTTCTCCATTTGCAAAAGTATTTTAGCTTCCTCAATCTCACAGATATTTGGTGGTTTATAGCATATTCCCACAAACATTTTCTTTATACTTTTACCTCCACTACTAATTTCTATCCACAAAGTCTCTACATTTTCCCTTCATAGACATCATCCCTTATAATAGGTTTTAGATCCGGTTTAACATATAAACATACTCCACCTCCCCTTCTATTTGTTCGATCCTTCCGAAAAAGGGAATAACCCTCTACTGTCCAGTGATGAGTTTCATCCCACCATTTTTCAGTAATGCCTATGATATCATACTGCTCCCTTGGAGCTATTAATTCAAACTCCCCCGTTTTATCTGTCAGGCTTCTTGCATTAACAAGCCTGCATTTCAGTTTTTTTTCAGCCTGTACTATTATCTTATCTGCTCCTTCCTTTCTGCGCCCACTTTGTTTAGTCTTTAGAAGTTTTCTAGTATTATTTGTATTTACTATGGGTGTCTCACTGCTTGTCAAACTTGCACTTGCCCCCATTCTACCTTCATACCACCTTGTATCCTCCTCTATTCCATTTAGTTCATTATCTGTTTCATTCCCCTCCCCCCTCCATCCTAATTTAAAATCTCCTCTAACCTTTTTAGCATTCTCCCCGAATAAAGAATAAAGTGTGTCGGTGCAGTATGTATTTACTGTATTTATTGTGATTCATGTATTTAAAATGGGCATTGATAATAGTAATTTTGCCCATTACTGTATTGTATGAGTTAGGGGGGGGGGGGCGGTATGTGTGTTGTATATTGAAATGTTTACTGGGGGCAATTGTCCCCAATAAACATTCTATTGTGCCTTAACCCCTTCATTGCTTTAGCGGATAGCCGCTAAGGTAATGAGGCTGTTTTAATGTATTTTTATTAATAGTGTGCGGGAGCAGCTCAGGTCCCCTGAGCTGAACCACATTGATTTCTGGCTCAGAGACACCCTGCTTCCCGAGTTACAGGCCCCGGTTTGGGGCGTCGGTGCCATTGTTGCCGCCATCTTTATAGTGTCCACGTCGCGTCTTGGACACTATAAAGATGGCGGCGACACTGGCCTCTGATGCCCCATACCGGGGCCTGTAACTCGGGAAGCAGGGGTCTCTGAGGCAGAAATAAATGCGGTTCCGCTCAGGAGACCCCCTGCTCCCACACACTATTATTAAAATGTACATTAATGCAGCTTCATTACCATAGCAGATATCCGCTACGGTAAGGATTTATAGTAGTGTAGATGTGCAGGGGGTCTCCATTGCTGAACCGCATTGGTTTCATCCTCGAGGACCCCCTACTTCAGGAGATACAAGCCCCGTTATGGGGTGCCGGTATCCCCTGCAGAATTTAAATGTACCGGTCACGTGACGCGGAAGCTTTAAAAGCGCAGGGGATACCGGCACCCCTTAACGGGGCCTGTATCTCCTGAAGTAGGGGGTCCCTGGACCTGAAACCAATGCGGTTCAGCTCCGGAGACACCCTGCTCATGTACACTATTATTAAAATGTATTTATTTTGTGTACGATCGCCTTTAACAGCCTTGCATGGAGATGCAGAATCTCCATGCAACTGTTACAGGCGGCTTTTTTTTCCTATCAGCTATCGTACGTGAAGTTTCAGTGCGCTAGCAGAGGGAAAAAACATTGCACGCACGATAAGCCAGATTTTGGCACGTCCGATAGAAAATGGGCTCAAGGCCTTAGTGAATCGCGCCTCCGGCTTCAATTTTTATCGGACGCGCAATTTTTTTTTAGCCAAGAGCGAAAGCTCGGAGCTTAGTGCATAGCCCCCTTAGTATTAAATGTTTCAATTTGTTCTTCTATTTCATGCATGCGGTTATTTAAAATGTCACAGTTTTAATTTTTTGGGGTTTTTGTAGAAACAACATGCAACTTTTCAACTTTGAAAACTATTAAGTTATTCTCATCATATTTCTTATTTTGTTTTTTCTTTACCTGTGGTCAGTAATTTCTTACCAATCACTTGGTTTTCTTTGTGTACTTTGTCCCACAAAGAACACCATAATTCTGCGTCCGAAGACTTGTGAGGTAAGAAATTAAACACGATATTACTGTCATCTGCAAATGTTTTAATACATTCCATACTAACATTTTACTGGTTGCCGTGTCTTGTCGCAACTGAATGAA
The DNA here is from genome assembly GCF_040206685.1 of Ascaphus truei. Classification (NCBI taxonomy): domain Eukaryota; kingdom Metazoa; phylum Chordata; class Amphibia; order Anura; family Ascaphidae; genus Ascaphus; species Ascaphus truei. Next base: position 152,688,355 of record NC_134486.1, on the reverse strand, counting down.
ACAACAACAAAAAAAAAGTCAACCTCCCCACATCTGTGGAGATTCTTCACACTACTTTTCACAGCTGTTATTTTCCATTCGCCCCCGAGGTGAATTACTGTAAAAGCTTCTTCCAATCTGATTTTAGTATATTCCTTTTTAAAGCCTTGGATTTTGGATTTCCAATCTTTCCAGCAATTCTTCCCTCTGATTCAAGCTGAAGAAATCTGATGACATTTTATACTGGTGTAGCCCTTTTTCTGGACACCTACCTAAGGGACTACTGATCGCTGTCTAACACCTGTGGCTCCAGGAGATCTGAGCCTCCGCTAGCTGGGAGCCTGGGGTAATACTCACTCATTTACATAGCGCAGCGCCTCCACTTACCCAGGATCCCCATTATGAAAGATTTACCCTGGGCAAGAAACATACCATACATTGCGGGGCAACCAATCTTTACTACGTTTGTCTGTGTCACCTCACTGATCACATAACATGCATGTATATATATATAGGTATATCACAACAGTGACCTCACTCATAACACATAATAACTGGCTCTTATACTAAAGTGGCTCGGCCACACCCCGAGGGGAATATCGTCCTGTACAGTCGTGGCTCCGCCACGCTCTCATAGAGTATGTCCTTGTGAAACTTAGGTAGAATATTGTCTATCCGCTAGCCACTTGCTAGTGTCTGTCAAAGTTAATACTAAGGCGGGATCAGCGCCTGATGACCGGTGTCGGTGCACTTGCTGTATACAAAGTACCTCCCGGTCACGGCGGTGACCGCACCTCTTCTCAAAGGGTCCGTCGCATCCGGCCCAGACCTTCCGATGTCGCACGGCTCCACCGTCTGAGCCCAGACAGCAGTATCCGTCCACAACTCCGTGCGCTTGAGGTCTTTCTAAGGTGACAATATCTGTCCACTACGGGCGTCCCTACAGTACCGCAACCTACGGTGACGCGGGGAATACTCCTATGGATCTGGGGATAGTGTCTGGCCTAGGCAGGCGGGTCACGGACCCTCTGCTCTCGCACTACCCGTTTTTGCACTGTCCAACTCGCTTCTGCTAGCGTGGTCTCTCCCCCACGCTTCCTGTTCTCCTCCCCTTCCAACCCAGCCTGTTCATTGGCTCCTAGCGTCAGCTGACTCCTCCAGGGTTCGCGGGGGTTATAGTTCAGTACAGAGCCCTTTCTCATTGGCTCGCTGTTCGCGCGCGTCCAGAGCGCATGCGCAACCTTTCCTCTAGGCCAGTGACCTCGCAACATTGCGCAACAATATGGCGGCGCCCTGTACCAACTTGCCGGCGCGGAACCCGCCGTACAATGCACACATACACGGTGTATTAACACATCCTTACATTCTCCCCTCCCCAGAATCCAACATCCCCGCTTGGCTATACTACATAACATATATACAAAAGAACAGATCACGGTACATCCCCTCTGTCTTAGATTAGGTTACACATCTCATTGAACATTACCACTACTGAATGCATTCTATGCCGAGCCCACTGCTGAGCCTCATAATGGGGTGCCCCGAATTGATCGTAAGCCATTCTCATTGGAGGTTGACTAGTTCTTTGGCTTCGCCGAGGTTGTTCTTCATCTGCTTCCTCTGAGGAGTATCCAGTCTCAACTGGCATTTCCATTTCTGCCCTTGAGGGGTTCCTTGGATCTACAAAGTCTCTCTGTGGTACAAAGCACGGGCTCTGCGGGTCTAATGGCTGGCTCATTGAAGTCAGTGGATCTGTCGTTGGACCAAGGGGCCCTTTACCCGTAGCTCCTTCGGGAGATGCCCCCGCAGCCGGAAGGCCCCTTTGAGAGGTTCCCTCCATAAGATTCTCAGAGGTGGCATTTATTACAGTCTCTAGGCCATCCTCTGTGTTTTCAGTTTCTCCATCCATTGATACAGTGGGTACCTCCAATTCGTTGTCCCCTACTTGAGGTATGGGGAGTAGGTGATTCCTATGCCACATCTTCACCCGGCCTTCGGAGTCCTTGATACGGTATACTGGGAGGCCAGGCATCTGTGACTCTACCTCATACACCCCTTCTCTCCATCGATCGGCCAGTTTATGCTTTCCGGGGATGCCTAGATTACGTAGGAGAACAGCATCCCCCGGGCGGATTTCCTTATGTCACACTTTGTGGTCATAGCGTCTCTTGTTACCCGCATTTAGTTGGGCCGCCGTCCTTTCAGCCAATTTATAGGCCTGCTGTAGACTATCCCGCAACCTCTGTACATAACGAAAGTGCGTTCTGTTGGATACCCCATCGGTAGATATCCGCAGTCTCACATCCACAGGTAATCGGGCTTCTCTCCCGAACATCAGGAAGTACGGCGTATACCCGGTAGACTCATGTCGGGTACAATTATAAGCATGTACCAATGTCTCTACATGCTTGCTCCATTCTGTTTTCTGGGAGCCTTTTAAGGTCCCTAACATGTCCAGCAGTGTGCGGTTGAACCGTTCGGGCATAGCATCCCCCTCTGGGTGGTACGGGGTGGTCCGTGACTTAGCTATGTTTAGTAACTTTAGCAGTTCCTTAATGAGAGTACTCTCGAAATCTCTGCCTTGATCAGAGTGGAGTCGGTTCGGTAATCCATAATGAATAAAGTATTTCTCCCACAAGACTCTGGCCACGGTCACTGCCCGTTGATCTTTGGTAGGGAACGCTTGTGCGTACCTTGTATAGTGGTCTGTAATCACTAGTACGTTACCGATGCCTCGGGTATCGGGCTCAATACACAGAAAATCCATGCACACCAAATCCATAGGGCCGGAACTTTTCAGATGGGCCATGGGGGCCGCTCTTGTGGGGAGTGTTTTCCTCTGTAGGCAGCGGGTACACCTTCGGCAATGTCTTTCCACTGACTCTCTCATTCTTGGCCAATAGAACCGGTCCCGAAGTAGCCCGAAGGTCTTGTCAACGCCCAGATGGCCATGATCATTGTGAAGGGCCCGGAGAACCATATTTCTCAGACGCTCAGGCAAGAATAGTTGTCGCCGGTCGGGATGATTGTGATATGGAATTACCCGGTACAATAGGCAATTGTCCAGTTCGGACTTCCCGAATTCATTCAACAGTAGCTTCACCAGTTCTTTGGGGGCTTGCTTAAGGATAGAGGGGTTCTCTTGCTGCACAGCTTGACGAGCTAGTTCCACCACTGGGTCTTGGGTCTGGTGTTGCACCAATTCTCTCCAGGAAATGATTTTATCTTCGGTAATATTCATTCCTTCTCGACCTTGATAGGCCCGGGGAATGGCTCGGGAGTGGCACCCTAAGGAATCAGCGACTCTTAGCTCTGAGAACGCCACCTGATCGTTAACTACGGCTGCTACTGAGCATAGGGCACGTATTCCAGGCCCCGGGATTTCCTCCCATACTTCCTCATCCGTAGTGGATTGAAGCCCCGGCCTTCGTGACAGAGCATCGGCCCCCACGTTGGTGGGCCCGGGTTTATACTTGAGGTTGAAACTATAGTTGGCCAGGGCTGCCAGCCACCGGTGTCCGGTGGCGTCTAATTTGGCAGACGTGTTAATGTAGGTCATTGGGTTATTGTCCGTTCGCACCTCAAACTGTACTCCATACAAGTAGTCGTGTAATTTGTCCACCACCGCCCATTTTAGTGCCAAAAACTCCAGCTTGTGGACAGGATAGAAGAAAAAAATGTGTGATGCTCTCAAGACAATTGTGTAGTTTAAAAAAATATAATGAATTGGAAGACAACCTGTTCATATAAATATGTCCTATTGGATCAGGTAATCAGCTATCCCACAAGGCAATGAGGTAAGGATAGTTACCAATTGATGATCCCTGGATATTGATTGAGGCAAAGCTGGAATGGACTCACTTGGGAAAGCAGATTCCACGATGAAGAGAAAGTCCTTGTAGATATCCAGCACCTCCAGGTTGAATGTGCCTCCGTTGTAGAAATCTTCACAGAAAGGGAGAGGGAAAAGAACGGAGCACTATCTCCAATGCTGTAAAAAACAGCCAATAAACCACAGGGTATGCGTTCCCAAAATAAAGCTATTTAATGGGTCAAAAAATCAGTTACAAAGCACACCAACGCGTTACAGACCTTAGTGGTCCTTTATCAAGGATAGTTCTGTTCACTGGGGGTCAAGCTTCGGCTCGCGTACGCCACGGGGCGAAGCCCGGTGTCGTATTTCTGGTGCAGCACTGCTCCTAGTCCGCTAAGACTGGCGTCCACGTGTAGGACGTATTCACGATCAGGATCAGCATAGGCCAGTACTGTGGCCTGGGTGAGACTGGCTTTCAATTTCAGGAACGCTTGTTCACAAGCAGGGGTCCACTTTTTCCCAAAAGGCGTTTGTGCCGTGACCTTTTTCCGGTCCGTATCCTCAGGATAAACTTTGAAAAGGTTATTCAGGAGTTTGGCTATACTTGAGTAGCCTTCCACGAAGCGCGGGTAATAGCCACAAAATCCTAAAAAGGAACGCAGTTCTTGAACGTTGCAGGGCCTGGGCCAATTCACTACAGCCTCTATCTTCCCTGGATGGGTGGACACCCCTTCAGCGGACACAATGTGGCCCACGTATGTCACGGACGGCCGACAAAACTTGCATTTGTCCAATGACAGTTTGAGGCCCTCCTTCTGAAGTCGATCCAACACCTTCATCAATCGTTCCTCGTGCTCCTCCAAGGTTTTCCCGAACACTATAATGTCATCCAAGTACACTAGGCATTCTTGTGGGTTCATGTCTCCCAGGGTCCGTTCCATCAGCCTCTGGAAGGTGGCAGGGGCTCCGCAGATCCCTTGTGGCATGCGGGTAAACTGGTAGAACCCTAATGGACAGATGAAGGCCGTCTTCTCCTGGTCTTCCGGATCCATTGGCACTTGGTAGTACCCTGACCTCAGATCGAGCACACTGAGCCATTTACTCCCCGTCAAGGCGTTCAGAAGGTCCTCGATTCGTGGCAGCGTATACTGATCGGGGACCGTGTGGTTGTTCAGTGTTCTGTAATCCACACATAGACGGACCGTCCCATTCTTCTTACGGACTACCACGATGGGCGAGGCGTAAGGGCTATGGGATCCTTGCACGATACCAGCTCCCTCCATTTCGGCGAGTAACCTTCTCACCTCTTCCACGTCTCGGGGGGCTAGGCGGCGGCAGCGTTCCCGGAATGGGGTAGCGTCATTCATTCGAATGGTATGACGGGCACTGCGACTGCACCCCACATCCATATCACTCGTGGAGAATACTCTTCGTCGTTCTTGTAGCTGGGCCTGCAGTCTCTCTCTCCATTCTTCCGGGAGCGGGGAATCTCCGAAGTCAAAATCCAACGGGGAGTCGGTAGCAGGGGTAGTGTCCGCTGGCCGTCCTTTCAGGGCCTTCTCCTCAGGTATTACGGGGTATATTCTACCCAGTAGCTGTCGGCGATCAATGCTCATGGGATACGGGGAGATATTCTGCACATACACCCAGGTTCGGTCCGGGATTTTCCCGGGCCATTTCTTTACAGAGGCTAACACCTCGTAGCCTAGCCGCTGTTCATCTTGTGTCACACTCTCCAAAGAGAAAAACTGATGCTCCGGGCGTCGGTCTGGGTAGTGGCAGGCCGCGATCATCATCCTTCCTTCTCCGGGGGGAATTTGAGTCAGTCCCCACTCTTGACTATATAGCATCCCATGCTCCTCCTCAGTCGCAATTTTACCGCAAGCCTCTTGTAGTACTGGACACGTAGCGAGGGCTAGCAGCGGGGCCTCGCCCGCTTCTTGCAAGTACATGCGGATCACCGCGCGCACAATGTCGGTGTTGGTCCCCAAGATTATCGGAGCGCTGGGGTGATCTTGAGGTTCGGGACACACTAGGGCTTCCACTTCCATGGGGTGATGTTTACCAGTGTTCAGCTGTGGAATGTCCAAATGCACCTTCACTACTCCATCGATGGGATAATCTTCGTGACTCAACCCCCTTAAACGTAAGGCATCAGCAGATAACAGCGGCAACCGGTGTAAGTGTTGATCATAGAAGGGCCTATACACTATGGTCACCTGGGACCCCGTGTCCAACAATGCCGAGGCGTAGATACCCTCAATGACTACCCGAACAATGGCAGCGGGTCCAATTCGATTGTTCGTGGAAGGCTGGGCTCTGGCGCCGCCGTCTTGGGGGGTGCACGGCATCGATTGAGCCGGCCGGGACGCCATTTTCCGTAGGGAGGGACAGCGGGCCCGAAGGTGTCCCATCTTCCCGCACGCATAGCACTGGATTTGGCTGACGTAGGTTTCATTTCGCCCGGGCGGTGAGCTTCGCCCCGACATAGGGCGAGGACGGGCCGCTATCAGCGCCCCTGCGTCATCTGTGTCAGGATCCCCATGCTCGGACACTTCGGCTTTCGGTTCCGACTTTTTGACATCCTTGCTTCCTTGTGAGGCCTTTTTCCCTGGGGTTAGGTCACGCCCCAACAGCACTGTCTCGTGCGCTTGGACACGGTCCATTAGATCATGGAACGTCAAGGCTTGTCCGGGCGTTAGGCAGCCACTGACACGTACGGACACTGGATGCAGGGGCAGGAGCCCCCTCAACAGCTGGGTAGTGCGCAGTCCGTCGGCATCCACCTTCGGTACCACGCCTTTTCTCACCATAGCCCACAAGTCCAGATGCAGACGTCTGAGGAAGTCGGACACCATCTCTCTCTCTTTCTGAGCCAGAGCATGACATTTTGCCATCAGCGCATAGGTATCCACAGGGGCCCCATAGGCCTTCGTCAGGCAGTAAATGAGGTCCGCCGCATCAGCATCCGGGTGGTCGTCCCGGTAGTAGTGCACCATGTGGGACGCTAGGGGTCGCAGACACTCAACGATACGCTGCCTCCGGACCGCGTCCGTGCAGGTCCACTCAGGCAGTACCTGTTCCGTGTGATCCAGCCATTCTTCTATCCAAACTTCTCCTTGAGGCGTGGGCTTATCACCCGAGAATGCCTTTAACTTCCGGTATTGGAGGGACTGGGTGGAGTGGTGAATGGTTGCGGCAACCGCTGGAATAGAGGCATCGTCCTGTAGACTACCTCCAACTGAGGGATAGGCGTCTAACCTTGACATACTGAGTCTATTTAGCGCGGGCCTCAGGATGGAGGGGGTGAATGAAGGGCCCAGGCTCAGTGCCGCAGGCCATCGAGGGTTCAAACTACTGTCAGGGGTGCGGTCGGGGCCACCGGCAACGGCACCTAACGCTGGGAGGTATTCCCTCTATGGGGTGGAAGCGGCCAGCGGTTCGGTGGGGTCCACTTGCACTATGGGACAGTGTACGCCAGGAGCCTCCGGCAGCAATAGTATCCGGGGCAGCGCTTCGGGACATATATCCCGTTCAGTGACGTATAAGACCCTGCGCCATATCTGGTCCCGGTCGTAAAAATGGTCTTGCACTCGGGCAGTGTCCATGAGTGGGAGTTTCCTGACATGGTCAGTTACAGTGCCTAAGGAGATAGCGGCGGGGACATGCCCCAGGCCGAAAACACGGTTCAGGGGAATCTCATGCCGCTGGGCCCACTTGCGCACCTCGAGCGGTGAGGGCACAGACATGATGTGTAAAGCTCGTTGCACAATTGAAAAAAAATGATTGGGGCACCCCAGGTCTAAGCTCTCAGCAGCGCCTCCATATGAAGCCCTTTTTCTGGACACCTACCTAAGGGACTACTGATCGCTGTCTAACACCTGTGGCTCCAGGAGATCTGAGCCTCCGCTAGCTGGGAGCCTGGGGTAATACTCACTCATTTACATAGCGCAGCGCCTCCACTTACCCAGGATCCCCATTATGAAAGATTTACCCTGGGCAAGAAACATACCATACATTGCGGGGCAACCAATCTTTACTACGTTTGTCTGTGGCACCTCACTGGTCACATAACATGCATGTATATATATATAGGTATATCATAACAGTGACCTCACTCATAACACATAATAACTGGCTCTTATACTAAAGTGGCTCGGCCACACCCCGAGGGGAATATCGTCCTGTACAGCCGTGGCTCCGCCACGCTCTCATAGAGTATGTCCTTGTGAAACTTAGGTAGAATATTGTCTATCCGCTAGCCACTTGCTAGTGTCTGTCAAAGTTAATACTAAGGCGGGATCAGCGCCTGATGACCGGTGTCGGTGCACTTGCTGTATACAAAGTACCTCCCGGTCACGGCGGTGACCGCACCTCTTCTCAAAGGGTCCGTCGCATCCGGCCCAGACCTTCCGATGTCACACGGCTCCACCGTCTGAGCCCAGACAGCAGTATCCGTCCACAACTCCGTGCGCTTGAGGTCTTTCTAAGGTGACAATATCTGTCCACTACGGGCATCCCTACAGTACCGCAACCTACGGTGACGCGGGGAATACTCCTATGGACCTGGGGATAGTGTCTGGCCTAGGCAGGCGGGTCACGGACCCCCTGCTCTCGCACTACCCGTTTTTGCACTGTCCAACTCGCTTCTGCTAGCGTGGTCTCTCCCCCACGCTTCCTGTTCTCCTCCCCTACCAACCCAGCCTGTTCATTGGCTCCTAGCGTCAGCTGACTCCTCCAGGGTTCGCGGTGGTTATAGTTCAGTACAGAGCCCTTTCTCATTGGCTCGCTGTTCGCGCGCGTCCAGAGCGCATGCGCAACCTTTCCTCTAGGCCAGTGACCTCGCAACATTGCGCAACAATATGGCGGCGCCCTGTACCAACTTGCCAAAGTCATTTAACCATCATATCTTCTTCCTTGATATGACATTTCTGCATTCAATTTTGTCACATACTGTAACAAAACATTTATTTTCCTGAGTATGTCACAGATGTAAGTATACAATATTCAGATTCTTACATGTGCTTTCAAAGATGACTCTGTACTTTCTTTCTTTCTCTCTGGATGGAATCCTCTCTGTCCTTAGTTAGCTAATCTGACAATTCTGCCCAGTGTTTATGCAGAGAAAAACTAGATAAGCAGATATTCTATTCTAATATTATATCTGAATAAGGCATCATCATGTGCCTCAGTCTAAGTCACATAGACTCAGATAATGTATCTTTCAAATAAGGACCTAAACACAAACTTGTATCACTTGAAGAAGTCATCACCTCTTAGTCCCAAATTGTCACATAACTTTTTCATACCAACGGTTATTGTAATATAATTTATTACATTGTTATCTTTGGAAGTTAGCCAGATTGTTTACTTTTAAATAACCTGTGCAGCAACTGTCTTTATTAATCACTCAAAAGAAGGATAGCAGGGGTAAGGGATATTGTATCATACTTTTTACGTAACTTTTTGATTTCTCATTGTTATAAATGATATACAGTATAGAACATAATAAAACCAGTATGCACTATTACTACATCGATATATACATATACTGTATATGCAGCCCGGTATCCCTGTTGGCCCCAAGACCCCCTTCTTACCTCCGTTAAGGTTGCGGGGTGCGGGAGGTGCTGTGGGGGCTGTTGTAGGCGAGCCGGTCGCTGGGAACTTGCGGCACACCCGGCTAGCGAGGGCCGCTTTTTGGAAATGTGTGCGCATGCGCAATAGCGATCGGGAGTTGCGGCGGCCATTCTATAGTTGCGCATGCGCAGTGCATGAAGGCAGAGGCGGCCATTATCGTAGGAGCATTCCCAGGGAAGGCTCTGTGTGGGACTACAAGTCCCATGAGCCTCAGGGAGTTGGTATACCAGGTGGTCACAGCAGCCAATGGGGTTATCAGAACTCTCTGCTCTCTGATATTGACACATTTTGCGCGCTGAAGAAAACAGGCAGTTGGTGACAGTTGAAGCTGGAAGCAGGTTAGAGGAGGTTGCAGGTACAGGGAGCAGTAGCCCCTGTACTAGGCTAGGTAACCCCCATAGGCTCCAGATAAGTACTATCATTACCCCCAGCTTGTGGTTGCTTCAGGGACAGGCCCTAAGTAAGGAAACTGCCCCTTTAGCTATTTGATGAGATCAGGATACAGCTCATCTGTTGCACAGCCCTGATCATTGGGTCTGGGATCAGATTCCCTCTGAATAGAGACTATCTTCGTGGAAGATCACGCCAAGCGGTGACGGCGGCCTGCGGACTGGGACCAGCCCACGGTACAGATGGTACGGTGATATTATCCACGCCAGAATTCACCCCACGCGTAGGCGGATGCAACGGCAGATCAGACGGATCCCCTTCTGTTATTCTGTGGTACCCGGGCAGGTACCTATTGCAGTGCACTAACACTCCACGGGATAGCGCTATCTCCAACACTTTGGGTGGGCCTGGACATAAGGGAAAGGGACATCAGGGAATTGGTGCCCAGCACCCAGATACATGTTGGTATGCGGTGGGGTGAATTGCTATATGTATGGTCTTATGTATTTTACTGTGTGGTACAGAGTACCGAGTTATTGCTTATAGTAAAGGTTGCTAGCATATATTGTGTGCGTGCATTACTATTATTATTGTTCCTGTAAGCGGACCATCCTGTTGGGATACTTTACTGGTGGAGGCGCTGTATCCAAAGAATCAGGTAACCCCAGGCTCCCAGCGGCGGAGGTTCAGGCCTTCTGTGAGCATCAGGTAATGCACCATACACGGTAACACAGGTGTATTTCCACATATGCCATAATCAGTAGGACTATGTAGGTTTAACAGCACCTAAAACCATTTTAATCACTTTATCCTATTATACTTGTGATTTCACTTAATAGTATCATGTTGGAAAAGCATACACTAAAATGCTATGCAAAGGAAAGCTATAATATGTAGCAGAGTTTACAGAATAAAATGCCTCTTTAAATTTCTCACAGTGATATTTCATTTCTGTGACATGTCATCTCTGGCTATATCAGCTGAAATTCTGAAATAGAAAATGACAAGATACAGCAAAGCAATTTACCCTATGCCTTGGCAATTTCAACAGACACGGCTCACTAAAAACGAAAACAAGGAAAAATGTTGTAAACATACGATTTTTACAAGAAAAAGTTATAGAATGATTTTGTAACATACTGATATGATTCAAGGTCCATGCAGGGCATTATTGTATCTTTTTGTTGTAAGGCTGTCACACGCATCAGATACTAACTCTTTATGCTGGTAATAGCCATTGGTGGGTAAGTGAATTTGTTATTTTCATCACAAAATATGCACCAGTTTTTTACATTTTACTTCAATTTATATAATTATCAAAATTAGTGACAGTAGAACATACCACCTGTGATTTTGTAAACAGCTTATGTATATTCCTATAAAGTAATTGCATGTAGCTATGATCTTATTGGAGTGTGACTAATATATAAATAGTAGCACATTGTTGAAAGTGACTACTTGTAAAAATTGCACATCTACAGTATCTGAAGATATCAGTAAAATTATACCATTAATAAACAATGTACAAAAAAACCTTAGCACAATACAAGTTTTAAAATAAATACATTGGAACTCTCCCAAACACTAGTTATATTATGAAACTAGTTGAAAAATCCCAGATGTGTATATCAGTGTGGACCTCCCATGAAATTCAATCCATATTGCAAATATATAAAAGTATGTGTGTTAGGTAGCACTCCAGATGATAGGGATAATAAGAGAAATATTATTCTGATGTTGTGGTGCACGAGAACAGGGAGGAACATCAACCCCCGCCCCCCCAAAAATATACAAAAGATTCTCAGAACAGAATCCCAAAAAAGGATCAGACGGTTTAAAGAAAATATTGAAAATTGATGCAATACACAAATGCCCCCAATAGAGGCATGGAGAGTATGTCTCACAAAACAGAGCTAAACAGTGACAAAAATAGGGAGAGAGGGGGGAAGGAGAAGAAACAAAAGGGGAATGGAGAACACACAAGCAAAAAAATAAATACATAAAACAAATGTAAAAGATCAGGTAATATAAACAAGGGGGCAACGTTTTGGGGCCTAAATCGCCCGTCCCCACAGACCTTTTGAGTCTATGGTACTTCCCTTATGTACCTCCATCCAAAAACCGCTCATCTAAATCTAGCATAAATGTTGAGATATGTTAACTAAATAAACCTGTAATAACCGTTCTTTAACAAAGAGATAACTACAAGGTATATCTAGAAACTCAAAATCAAAGAAATGTAGCACCCAGAGATACAATGTAAATCATATAATGGATCCTGCAATGCTGAATGTAACCCTCTATGGCTAAAGAATGTGACCTCTGGAGTACCAAAATTACTCCTAATGTAACTAACTGCTGTACTGCAGGAAAATACCCTATAGAGCAAATCATGATGGTCTAACAACACCAATGCTGGACAAAACGGCCACACACAAAAGTCCTGTACAATAAAGAATGGCTATAATAGCAAGAGAAAATAACGTTACGAATTCTCAGTGCTTTGTGGTGTCAAATGCTGTCTGGCAGTCATCTGCAGCAGTCTGTTATCAGTAGAATTGTATGGCACTCTGGAAACCTTGCTGCCATGGAGTGACGATACAGTATAATTCACCATGACAAGTTTTTTTCTTTAGGCCATTTGAACACCAATAGATGGACCTACAGGGATCACAATAAGAAGGAAAAGAAGTGGCATTAATCAGATAAGGGAAAAAAGAGGTCTCCACAGTACTGAACTTAGCTCATTATTCTTTTTTTTATAGAAGTTGAGCTTCATTCAACCTGAATATTTTGATTAATTTGAAGTTGGTACATAATTTTTATTTAATAATGATAATGATAAACCTCCCAGACATAACCAGGCTAATATTTAGAATAGAAGTCTGTATCTCTTGAACAAACTATTAAAGAGATTCGTGGACCTCCTTGACTTAATAATCTCAGAGGTATGGTCCCTGATGACCTTATTGATGATAAAAGGGAATTGTAGAAAAATGTAATATTGGGTAGTGGGGCAAAGCATCTGGCATCATAGACTTATTGAAGGAGCGTCGGCCCAGGGCAGCATACTATGTTATTTTACAGCCAAAAAAGTACCATGTACAACCATGCATTTTGGCGGAGCGAATCAACCACCACTCTGGGCAACATAATGCTGTTTTAAACAGAAAAAAAAAACCCACACTGCGATGTCCCTGACTATTTTAAAAAGCAACCCAAAGTGGTGGGCTCAATCCAAGAGGGCGCCTCGAGCTGCTCTTATTCTGAGCTTTATGATGACCCAAGACAATGGCCTTCCACTTAGAGTATAATTTAGGAATATTCCTTTATCTTGAAGGCAGCCTTCCAATCAGAGCTACAAAATGCAGGGAAGGGTCTGAGAGGAGATCTAAACCATTTAGAGAAAGGAACAAGAGACCTAGAGGCCAAAATATTGGAAGTCTATAACTTGCAGGACGTGCACGTGGAGGAGATATGGGATATGAAGGCTAAAATAACAGAGTTATCTGAGGGCCAAGAGGACCAGGAGAGCAGGTAAGAAAGGAACAACATCCGAGTGAGGGGTATCCCCAAAGCTATGGATGATCTGGATCACTATCTGTTGAGGTTATTCATATCACTGCGGCCTAATCTGTTTGAGCCTCAGCTACTGCTTGACCGAGCTCACAGAGCTTTAGGTCCCAGGTCTACTAACCCAAATTGGCAGAGGTATGTAATTCTCTCCTTTCTCTGAAAGTAATGAAATTAAAGTATAATGGAGGCTGCAAGAAATAAAGATGGGGTTGTATTCAAGGAGCGCAAGCTGCAGTTCTTTCCTGACCACTCAACTATTACCCTACAGAAGAGAGCTGTTACAGTGGCACTGCATGGCGGAAGTATTAAATATTACTGGGGTTTGCCGTTTTTGTTAAGTAATATATCCCAACACTCGCTCAAGGACCCAGCAAATGCCCCTGACTTTGGTAAGGGTGGGCTTGTGACTCCTCAGGCCTGAGTCGCCTACTACAACAGATGAGGCAAAGGGGAAACCCACATAGAACACAGTGGGGCCTGCGTGGAGATATTTGCAGTCGAGAAAGTGATCAGCCTAGTTGGAGGACCTGGAACCTGATGTATGGATATGTCAGGACGATGGGGTCGAATTGGCAAACTCTCTATGGGTGGGGGTAGCAGCAGTTCCCTGAATGCGCAGTTGGAACTATACCCACCACATCATAATTGGACCTTGCGAGATGTGTCTACTCTTTTCCTAGGCTGTGCTGTCTGGACATGGGGTGCTCCTTTGAACACTGTGGTGTGGAACTGATATTTCCAATCATGTGGTAGGGCCCTGCTGACCCCTCATCTGTCCCGGGAGCTGGGCCCACAAACATTCCAAATGTTTTGTTATTATTGGGGGCAGTGGGGGTATTTTAATATTTGTTAGGGGGCGTGTAAGTATTTTAATATGTAGTGGGGGAGTGGAGGTATTTTAATATGTATTGGGGGTATTTTAATATGTATAGGGGCAGTGGGATATTTTAATATGTATTGGAGTAGTGGGGGTATTTTAATATATATTGGGGTAGCAGGAGTATTTTAACATGTATTACGGGGAGTGGGGGTATTTTAATATGTATGTGGCAGTGGGGGTATTTTAATATGTATGTGATAGTGGGGGTACTTTAATATGTATTGGGGGTATTTTAATATGTATAGGGGCAGTGGGATATTTTAATATGTATTGGAGTAGTGGGGGTATTTTAATATATATTGGGGTAGCAGGAGTATTTTAATATGTATTACGGGGAGTGGGGGTATTTTAATATGTATGTGGCAGTGGGGGTATTTTAATATATATGTGGTAGTGGGGGTACTTTAATATGTATTGGGGTTATTTTAATACTGTATGTATTGGGGGTATTTTAATATGTATTGGGGTAGTGGGGGTATTTTAATATGTTTTGGGGCAGTGGGGTATTTTAATGTATTGGTAGTGGGGGTATTTTAATATGTATTGGGGTAGTGGGGGTATTTTAATATGTATTGGGTGTAGCTGGGGTATTTTAATATGTATTGGGGGGTAGCAGGGGTATTTTAATGTGTATTGGGGGAGTGTGGGTATTTTAATATGTATTGGGGCAGTGGGGGTATTTTAATATTTATTGTGGCAGTGGGGGTATCTAATATGCATTGGGCGAGTGGGGGTATTTTAATATGTATTGGGGTAGTGGGTGTACTTTAATATGTATTGGGGAGCACAGGTATTTTGATATGTATTAGGGGGAGTGACGGTATTTTAGTATGTATTGGGGGGAGCAGGAGTATTTTAATATGTATTGGGGGGAGCGGTGGGCTTTTTAATATTTATTTTGCAAGGGGGATTTAGTGAGAGTTGGGTAATTGATGGAGGTGGGAGGAGTGAGAGGGGGTGAGTGAAGAAGAGGGAGTGAGACGGAGGGGAGAGAAATACGTGGGAAGAGCAGGGGAAATAGAGGGGGCTCGTGAGGTGTGAAATGGGGTAGGAGGCTCGCGATACCTCCGACACGGGGGGGGGGGGGCTGTGGAGGGGGCCCGGACGTAACTCTAGTTCTGGGCCCCGGGAAATCTGTCTGTGGGCCTGGCTGTATGCAATTGTATGTATATACAGTATGCTGCTGTAATTGATTTAGATTTTCAAAATGACCCACTTAAAATGAATACAACATACTGTAAGCTCTATTTTTAAGACAGTACATTTAGTTGATTTAGATTGTAAGACATACAGTAAAACTCAACACAAGCAATTCTGTCTTGCAAGGCATTAAACTGACTTGAAATCTGATCCTGTACCATTAATCAATGTTGTGTCTTCTGTCTAAGAGAAAAATAAGTTCATTTAAAACCTAAGGCAAACTCTACATGGCATTCATTGATCTGACATTTATCGCTAAACTCCCTAAACAGGATGTTGCTGTGAAAGAGATTTCTGTGGCATAAGAAAGAGCTCAAGATGTCAAGATGAGAACGGGCAAATGCTCGAATAAACTCGGCCGCAGCAGTATCGCTAACAAACTTGAAAAATATTCTGTTTTTTAACTAATACTTTATTAAATTGAGTTCGTATAGTCTGTGCTATGGTTTCTCCCTCTCTTCTACTTTAAGTACTGTATACCCACACAGCGTCCTACCCAAGATGTCAAATTAGACAACACTGGATCCTTTCTACACACCTGAGCTTTGAGTGTGATACAGTATGCTCTATTTACTCATATCTAGGTGAGTATAATGTTTGAAGATTAATATAACGATCTCTACATTTTTCAGCAGCAATACTACTCTACAGTTTTCTTTTACTGATTTTTTGCATATTACGTATCCCCCTCCCTCATCCTGTTTGACAAATATTCTGGTCGCACCTTGTTGAAAATTACCTTGGCAATAGGATTTTCTATTCTTTTCTCTGTGGTTACAGTATGTAACTTTAGGACAGGTCTATTCAAGTGCGTCAATTAGGTGTAGGTACTGATTTCCAATTCACTCTGCCTGGACCGAAAATAATATCTGGCAGCAGCTTGATCATTTTCCCTCCTTCTGCTTCTCCATTCAAAATATGCCAAGCGGTAAAAAGTACATCACGTACCCTATTTATCTAACCTGATGAACTTTGTGTAAAGTTGACTTCTGTGAAAATTAAATTGTGCAGCCATAGTCCTGGAGTTAAGGTTCTACATTATATTAAAACCTTAAACCAAGTGCCCAGATTAACTGTTAGGTTATTAAAATCATGCTAGAGGCATAATTATTCATGTGAATCAACAGAAAATATATTTATTAACATTGCAAACCCAATGTCAATTTCTCCTGCTATGGTTCGTTACTGCCAAAAATGCATAAATCTAAAGGAGGATGGTTCTCACAGACAAATAAAATAAATACCATCAAATAGTATTACACATGCCATACATATTAGATGTAAGTATTTTAATTTGATGGCCCTAAGCCAACCCCACACATTTTTCATGACCACAACCTAAACTTTTCCTTAGGCTGCTTCTGTTGACCCACTTAAAGCTAATCTGCCTTAGAAGAGAAGTCCATGGAAATGAAGAAAGCGGTGCACTGCAAAAATTGTGGGGCTAAGCACAAAAATTATGATTGATAAATTCTTCTTTATTTAACTCGTGGCATCATAGAATTAAGTATAGAGCAAGTAACACTGACGTGTTTCACGCTTCTCAGCGCTTTATCAGATTGGATGTGTAATATTATTTTAATAAAAAATTGTATTATAACTTCAGAGATTAAATCTTCTTTACTTATGTATCATATACAGTATGAAGGTACTTTACAATGATTTTGTCTTGTGCGTTAGTCAATTTACTGTATGGGGCCTTGAGGGGAAATAGTAACGGCGTTATTTGGCACACATAAGAACAAGTATCAATTTTTGATTAGTCTATTTTTATTCACTTTTATCACATCAATTCAACCCCTATTTTTAAATAAGATCCGTGCATCAAATGCAATGAAACATAACTAGTTTTATCCCCCGTCCTGAATTAGAAACAAAAGTCTGTGCGACGCATACTGTAAATACAGCTATACATGTCGTACTTTACTGAGTCATATACCTGCTGAAACATGGGAAGCCGGGACTTTGTGGGGGATTGATTTCCTCTGATGACTCCTTTTTGTGTGATGTCAGTGTGGGTTCAACAAGAGTTTTCACAGCCAACACCCTCTCTCTACCTCCGGTACTTTTATCGGCCCTTTGATAGGGACAGGGTAGGAATAGGGTTAGGGAAACACTTTGACAAATGCTCCCCAATTCAGATGCTTTGAACACAAATGCCTTTTGTTTCTTTGTACATTGAAATAAAGTAGTCAAATATTTGCTTTAAAGAAGCAATCACCCCACAAAAAAATGAAATAAAAATGAAGTGATATCATAACATGATACTTTGTGTTGTGCTAATCTATTTCAGATGTTATAAAAAATCATTTGTTTAATGAGTTTTCACCTGTTTAATATTTCAATGATATCAGCTGTTACCATGACAGAGATTAAGGTGCAATCCCGTGTAGCCGATCAAGAAACAACATTTTGTAATAATGTCAATTGTTTTCTTAACCAAATGTAGCCCCGGTATCCATCAGGGGATTGTCAAATGCTGCAGCTTAGCCAATAGGGCAGCTGCAATTAGATAGATAGGAGTATAGCAGCTTCAGAGGCTGCAGTTTACATGTTGCTAGGCAACCAGTGAAGCTGTGAGATGATGACAGTTAAGACAGTGTTTTGAAGAGTGTCAGTTGGAGCTGGGAGCTGGGTGAGTTAGGGTGTGTGTGTGCAGGGAGCAGTAGCCCCTGGCACTAGGCCTAGTTACCCCCTAAGTCCCGATAACTATTATCCTTGCCCCAGCTTGTGGTACTTTAGGGACAGGCCTTAAGTAAGAAATCTGCCCCTTTAGCTGTTTGATTAGACCAAGGAACCGCTCATCTGCTGCGCTGCCTGATCACTGGGACTGGAGAAGACCCCCTCTAGATAGAGACTATCTTCACGGAGGATTCCGCCACGCAGTGACTGCGGCCTGCGGACTGAAGACGGACCAGCCCCAAAGTATAGACGGTACAGTGTATGGTGATATTATCCATGCCGGAATTCACCCCATGCGTAGGCGGACAGCACGTCGGATCAGGCGGATCCCATTCTGTTATACTGCGGTACTCGGGTGCCGGAGCCCCGGGCAGGTACCTATAGTGGTGCACTAACACTCCACGGGATAGCGCTATCTCCAACACTTTGAGAGGGCTTTGACATAAGGGACATTAGGGAATTGGTGCCCAGCACCCAGGTACTTTGGGGACACCTATGTTGATATGTGGGCGGTGAACTTCTATATGTATAGTTATATGCCTATTACTGTGTGGTACAGAATACCAAGGTAATTAGTTATAGTAAAATGGTTGATAGCATATATTGTGTGCGTGCATTATTATTATTGTTCCTGTAAGAGGACCATCCCACCCCGTTGGGAACCCTTACAGGTGGAGGCGCTGTATCCAAAGAATCAGGTAACCCCAGGCTTCCAGCGGCGGAGGTTCAGGCGCTCTGTGAGCCTATCAGATAACGCACCACACATGGTAACACAGGTGTATTTCCACACAAGGTCCCTATCTGCTATTGGTGGGTGGGGGCAAACTGTGTTACACAAATATAACAATTCTTAAAGCAGCAATTCATTTTACTCACCATAAAAAAAAACTAATGAACCTTTTCATTCTATCATCACACTGTCCTTTTTTTAGTTATTTTTTTTTAACAATCCCATCCCTTCTAAATTCCGTAGATGAATTTTGGAGATATCCGTTTCTATCTTATTTCACAGAGGGGATAGGACTGTGATGAATGTGATGTGCAAGGATTACAAAGGGGTTGTCAGACTGTAATGTATTGCATTGTAATATATTACCAGACCCTGTGGTGGCAAAGGAAGAAGGGGACTAATCTCTATCACATTCAACCTCATACCAATGCTTTTTTAAATGTTGCTTTCAGCTACTGAATAGAAATGTTATTTAAGCAAGGACACTTCACTAAGCAATATATTGCATGTACGTAAAGGCAAAAAAAAACATTCAAAATGATAATTCAGTACAGATATCTGAGATTCTTTGCTCATCCTCAAGGTTGTTTGTTAGAAAACTGAAGATTGCATCTCAATTCCCACATCCACCAATAAAAATCAAGGTTGTAGCAAAACACATAAATCATCTGATAAAGAACCTTGACATCCATAAAACAGGTTACACTTGGTAATGATTTGTGGCCTTTATCTGAACTGAGAAGGGTTTGATTTGACCTGTCAATCTAAAGCTGTAAAGCCTCCAAATCCAAGTGCAGCATGCAAATCCAGTGGGGAAGCTAGTTACTGAAACAGCAGGGACTAAAGCAAGTCATGGTAGTAAACACATTTCTAATACATGAGTTTATTCTATAGAGAGTTATTTAGCACCTCAACTCTATATACGTTGGTAAAATGACTTTGTTACCATTGTTCCCCAATTGACCATTCTCTCTGGTGTTCATTTGATTTCAGTACAAGCTGTATTAATTTAAGAAGTCATTATCTGTGGCTTCTTTTGATACTGTATAATCATATATATTGAGATATTTTTCTTGTTTCCTAGTCAGCAGACGTGTATATTATTTATTTTAATTCTTTTAATTATGCTATTATATGTAATGTTAGATATTGCTCAGGCATACTTACTGTACCATCTTCCATATACAAGTGTGTCTGAATGTTACTTACAAGAAGTTACACTTATCCATACACTATCATTGTTTGCATCTTATTTCGTAGAAGGGAGGCTTTTAATTTGGATTGCTTTTTAACAGTTTATTATAGTTTTGTTTCACACTTTACACTTTGTGGATTGCATGCATTCTGGGTTGGACATTTTGATTTGATTTTGTTATTAAAGTAGGCTTTTTTTAATTGAATTCTATTTTTGAAAAATAAAGGATATTTTGAGTAGTCCATTGTTGGATCTTGTTTTTTCTCTCTTTAACGTTTATGCATACACATTAACAACAGCCCAAATTCAAATTAGTGAGCCAAAGGGACCATTTTTTATTGTGTCTTATTTCTAAATGTAGTAGGTGCCAATATATTGTTTACATTGTTATTTTTCCTATGTCATTTAAAAATTTTTCTGGTAGGTAGTTAGTAGAATAGCGTCCTCTGTTAGAATATGCCAGTGTCTTTTAATAGTACAGTATATCTAAGATGAAGCTTCGTTAACCTTCATAGTAAATAGAATATGTGATATTGTACCATTATTTATTATTTTCTTATGTCTTCTCGGGGGCCCAGAGAGCTTGACGTTCCAAATTAATGGCTTTAGTAAAATATTATAAGATCCTCATGGTACCTGTGAAAGCGTAGAAATAATATCAATACGTCTAGAGTTCAGAATATCACAGTGAGTTTATTGTACCA
Source organism: Ascaphus truei (assembly GCF_040206685.1). Taxonomy (NCBI): domain Eukaryota; kingdom Metazoa; phylum Chordata; class Amphibia; order Anura; family Ascaphidae; genus Ascaphus; species Ascaphus truei. Next base: position 152,667,565 of record NC_134486.1, on the reverse strand, counting down.
AGGTACGTAGAAGAGAGAGAATTCAAATGAAATTTCTCCTCCCCCTTCTTTACATAATGCTTGACATCACATTTTTATACATTTCAAATGAGTAATACGCCCCTCAAGGGGGCTGGCTTAGAGACAAAGAAACAATATGGTGACATACAAAAAACACTTAATTATGCTAAAATGTATGCTTTGCAAGCTAATTAACCTTTACCCTATATATTTCCCTGGAATTTGGGGCCTAGCAAGCCTCCTGATTAGGGAGTGCACCTTTCTCATCCATTTGTATGAGGGGTGAGCCTTTGTCAGCCATTTGTACGCAGCTGCAAGATAAGAGAAGCGAGGCTATCTCACTCATCCCACATACTACAAGGACGAGTTTGTTAGAAAACTGTGAGAATGTATTGTTAGAAAACTGAGACTGCAATTATTTCCAGACTGTAGGAATTATACAGGGGTTGGCATTTGCCAGGATTGATGCTCTGCAGCCTCATCCTCGCAACTTTTCATACACACACAAACAACTGCATACACATGCATACAAGCAAACACACAAAATGGCTGCTGAGACAAAAATGGTGGTGATGATAGTCTGCTTTCATATAGCCAGAGCCACACCTAAATCTATCCATCAAGATTGCTGAGGTTTTCTTTGAAGTGACTATCATAGGAAAAGTTTATTCTTCACCTTTAAAATTAGTCACAGGGATATTACGCAGCCAGGGTGTATGACTGCCATGTGCCCCTAGATATCCATTGCAGTCCCCTTTTTTCCTAAATAGTTTTGTGTTGACTGAACTATTTCATGAAAGTGATTGTGCAAAGTCCAGGAATTCAATAATCTTCCTGCTTGAATAATAAGTACATTTTAGACCAAGATCATTGCTATTTATACTCTTGAGAAAAGTATCTAAAGAATCTGAAGCCACTTTCCATCTAAAAACGATGTCATCAATAAACCTGCACCATTAAATTCTATTGGATAAAAATGGTTTTTTGTTTCAACTATAAAAATTCTCCCAATATTACATAAAAAGATTCTCATAATTAAGCGCAAATTTCTCCCCATTTCCGTCCCACATTTCTGTAAATAAAAATCACCTACTGTATAACGCAAATAATTATGCATTAAAATAAATAAAATACGGGGTGTGGCTTGGAGCCTAACAGAGAAGGCTGCGTGTGTTTGAAGCTTCTCCAGATAAAGCTGCAATCAGATAAAAAAACAAACAATTATTTGGCCCAATTACCCCAAATTGAGTGCCCCTGAAGGAAGTAGGAGACGGAGGACATTGGGGTGAAAAAAAAAAAGCAACAATCTGGACAATCTATTGAGATCCCAGAAGCAAAGATATACAAAAAAAAAAAAAAGCAAGTAAAGGCCACGCTCCTCATACAGAGGCAACTGACAGCAGCAGGGTCCGCTCGTGGCGCTGAGCGGTGCTGCGGGGACCCCCTCCCCTGCCCACACAATTGAAAGGGCTAAAGCTGCGGGAAACAGTCCAGTAAGAGACTCACCGGCACTAGTACAGTGATCGGAGGATCAAGCAGGAGTCAAGGAGGGAAGAAGGAGCGGCCATCTTGACTCCGTCACGGAGGAGCGAGCCAAGAGGTGTGCGACCTCCTCCTGAGGGTGAGTGGCTCGACGGGGGGTCCAGAGGAGGGGAGAAGTAGTGCCATCTAAGATGGCCGCCGGGCGCGCACGCGGAGGATAACACACGACGGCTGCACCGAAGGGGAGAGCCCTCATGGATGACCGGATTGAGGCCCGCTGACAGGGAAAGAGTGTCTGGGGATTCCCTCCCTACCCCCGAGACAGGAGATTCCAACCTCACCTAAATCGAGCAAGGGGCCCAGGCTGAGAAGGGAGACGGCCATCTTGTGCCCAGAGGCTAGAAAAGACACTACACTGTATACCTCCCTGAAATCAAGAGAGGCAGGCTAGAGGGACTAAGTGCTGCAGTTGGGAGCAGAAGGGGAGAGAAGACCTTACCTCATCAAACTGTTGTTTGAATCATTCAGCCACTGTATAAGAAAGCCCTCTCTGATGCTGGAACTCCCCAATGCATGGTCACTTAAGATTAAAAAAAAAAAAAAAAAGGGACTTCCGGTGACGTCATTGCACATGCCAGCCTAAAGCGGAGCTCCTGATCCCCCTCCACATAAAAGGAGATAGAAAGAGCTAAAAACACCCAAAAACGCCAGGGAAACGCGAGGGCAACACCAGCTACAAGCCAGGATGGCAAAGCAACAAAAATAAAACCCCACGCAAAGCGTTTCAACATATTTTATGTCGGCAAAGCGCCAGACAGACCAGGAGGAGGAGAGCCAAGATGGCGCCAGCACCAGCGTGGCAAGTGCTGCCGCCCGCGAGCAACCACTACTGGAACACATAAATGCAAGCCACCTTATAACTAAAGACTTCCTCGAGGACTATACTGTATGACCCAGATGTTCACCAAGCTGAGGAAAGGCTTTAACGAGGACCTGAATAGCGTGATCAGCAAGATTAAGCAGGCCCTCAATGACATAACTCAAAGAACGGAGTCCCTGGAGGGCAGGGTGGAGGAAGTCGAGGCGGTTCAGTCCTCAGCAGAGGATGAAATCAACAGGCTCAACCACGAAATTGCACTGCTGAAAGATGGTCTGGAAGACCAAGAAAATCGGGACCGGCGCCAGAACCTAAGGTTCCGAAATATCCCTGAAACAATTTCAGCAGAAGCCCTCACACCCTACCTGCAGGACCTCTTCCAGATCTTGGCCCTGGAGATAAAGAAAGAGGATATGGAGCTAGACTGAGCCCATAGAGCCCTGGGCCCCAGGCAGGAGGACCCAAAAAGGCGCAGAGACGTGATCGCACGCTTCCACTCTTACAGCACCAAAGAGAAAATCCTGTCTAAAAGCAGAGAGATGATCCAGATCTCATTCCAAGGAGAACAGATCCAGATCTATAGCGACCTGTCAAGAACGACTATTCTCCGCCGAAAAGACTTAAAGCCTTTGACTCAGCGCCTACAAAACCACAGCGTGCGCTATAGATGGGGATTCCCATTTAAACTCAGCATCCACGCTAAAGGCAAGTTCTACACGATCTCGCATATAGAAGAAGCTCCCAGATTCCTGTGGCTCCTGGGACTCCCTGCCTTACAGGGACAGAGACAAGAGGAAGAAGAAGATGACACAAATCTGCCCCGACGACAGTGAGGATCCAGATCTTCGGAATGCCTGGCCCAGCAGAGAACCACCAAAGCAACGCCAGGACCCTAAAGATCCAGGAAAGAAAACACCGAGACATTCCCTGAAAGGCTGAGACACCCTCTCCTATCACATGGTGAAACTAACCCTCTTCCCCCCCCTCCCCATACGCACCTAAGTCACACCAGCTGACGATCCCCCCTGCCACCCAAGGACTATGCTCACCTGCAAAACCCCTACATGGAGCCGGGGGTGCCCCCCCTTTTTTTCCCTCCCCCCACCTCACCCCCCCCCTGCCACTTTCCCACCCATACGAGTACCCACACTACAAACACCCGACCCCCACATGTCTCGCCCGCCTACAGCGACCCTGCCCTCCCTCCCTCGAGCGCAAAGGGAGAGAAAACACAGGTGGAGGATATCCCAGTCCCACCAACTTACGGGGATACCCGGCGGAGCCTGACTGCAGAAATCGCGACCTGAGTGTAAAGGTAAACATAGAAGGAAGAGATTTTCCAGAAATGCCCACAGGAGGGCGCTGTTACATACGAAATGGGAGCCCTACTCTCTATCCTACGGAAGGGACAAAAAACTAACTGGTATCTCTGATTATTGAATACTTATCCATCATAGTGGCCATGGCTAGCTATTTAATAAAGTAAATACCAGAGCTATATCCACCTTCCCTCCCCATTCCCGCCCCCTCCCCCCAGCCATGTATTTGTTTCCTTTTTACAAGTCACTAATTTAACCACTTCACTTAAGCCACTATTGGCAACCCACTTGAATAAGATATCAGAGGGGTTTTCCTTATAATTGTACATACAGGTTCAACTGAAATGTATTTGATGAAATGTATATGCTCAACACAAAATATGAGAACAACTCCTTTCCCTCCCACCTCCCTATCCCTCCCCTCCACCCCCCCTCTCCTCCGCCCCCCCTCTCCTCCACCCCCCCTCTCCTCCGCCCCCTCCCCCTCTCCGCCCCCCCAGATGTACAATCCAGTTCCAACCACACACACCTGCAATGTATATGAGTACCTACGACTCTAGATCAAAGAACTGCTGCTACCCTACCTTCCTTATCTCCCCCCCACCCCCACAACCCAACCCCAGTTCCCACTGGCCCCCTCTGCCCCACCATTTGCCCCCCTCCCCCCCGTCCAACTGAGCAGGATCAGCTTCTATCACACACACCTGAAATGTATATGATTATCTAAGAATTTGATTTATTTGACACTATAATAGATCTTCAGAAGTATACCAGAAAGTGGGCGTTGAAGAAATTGTTTGCCAAGAATAATACAAGTCAACCATCTGTGAACAGTATAAGTCAATCAAATGTGCAATCTAATCTTGATGTTGGAAGTGTTATTTCTTTTGCAGAACAAGCTTGTGAAACTGACATGTTATCATTGTTTGAGTAGGGATGTACAGAGACCACTATTGACCCCCCTTTTTTTGGCCATACAGATTCACTTCTAAAGAAGCGATCTACATTTATTCCCTACAATACCAAGGGACCATGCATTTCCACATTTGAGAAACTTGTGGACAGGGATTTGAGACTACTAGCTGAGGGCTATCTTTTCTCTCATCCCTGCCACAGTCATGACAATCTTACCAAACAGGAAAGACATGATTTAGATCTATTGAAAAATGATAAATCAATCATCATAAAAAATGCTGATAAAGGGGGTGCAATAGTGGTCCAATCCTCCATACAGTACCAAGAGGAAGCCCTCAGATTGCTGAGTGACACCAATTTCTATGTTAAGTTACATTTTGATCCCACACCGAAGTTCCTTAAAGAACTTAATGAACTCCTAGAATTAGGTGATGCATTATATGTATTGAGTAAGAAAGAGAGGGATTTTTTGAGGTGTGAATTTCCAATTGTTCCAGTGTTCCACCATCTCCCAAAGATCCATAAATCACTTTACCATCCTCCTGGCCGACCTATTGTCGCCAGTATTGGATCTTTGGGAGATGGTGTCTCACGTTATGTAGACAAATTTCTGCAACCCATTGTACGCAAATTACCGTCATTCATTGAAGATACCACGGCCCTATTGAGGGCCTGACAAAATATTGAATGGAAAATAGGATACAGATGGCTCACCATGGATGTCACATCTCTATACACTATCATTAAACACGAGCACGGCCTTCGGGCTATTTTTCACTACCTTGAATCTTCGACACTTTCACCAGCACAAATCACTTTTATCAATGATTCTATTTTATTTTTATTAACTCACAACTATTTTTTGTTTGATTCACAGTATTTTCTTCAAAAACAGGGCACCGCTATGGGGACTTCTTTTGCACCCTCATATGCGAATCTTTTCATGGGCTTATGGGAACTCACTTATATCTACAGTAGCACTAATCCATTGCGTTCACATATTGTGTTTTATAAAAGATTTATCGACGATCTGATTTTCATTTGGGATGGGGACTTAACCACCTTTAATAATTTCTTTGATTACATCAGTTGCAATGATATCAATCTTCAATTCACTTTTCTAACAGACACTAAGACTATTAACTATCTAGATGTGACAATCCATGGTGACCCTATCTTAGGTATCCAAACTGATATCTACACCAAACCTCATGCAAAGAATCCCTATCTACACGCGACCAGCAGTCACCCTAAGACACTCATTCGAGGTATACCAAAGGGTCAGTTTCTGCGGTATAAACGCATCTGTTCCAATCAAGATACTTTCTTGAAGCATTCCGAAACATTAAAGACTAGATTTTTGTCTAGGGGATATTGTGATAAGGATGTCAGTCTGGCATTTGAGAACGCCAATCTCTCAGACCGTAATATTCTGATTAAAAATAAGACACAAAATAAGAAACAGGAATTTACAAACAATCCATTGTTTATTACAAAATATAGTAAGCAAGCATTCCAAATCAGAAAGATAGTGTCTAAACATTGCCAGGTTCTCAAATTAGATCCGGACCTGAGAGCTTACACTAGTTCTGGACCTAAATTTGCTTTTAAAAAAGCAAACACACTTGCTTCAAGTATATATTTAAGAGCCTTTTTCAGTCCGCCAAACAATCTCATTTACAAAAAATACCTAAAGGTTTCCACAAATGTGGCCTTTGTAAATGCTGTAAATATGCATTACCCATGAAACGCATACAAACTACTTTCCCCAAGAAAAAACACAGGATAAATGCGTTTATTAACTGCCATACAAGTTATGTTATTTACGTTATCATTTGTGGTTGTAAAAGCAAGTATGTCGGCAGGACAATCAGACCCTTACATATCAGAATCTCTGAACATTTGAGACTCATTACCAAAAAAGATCTACTCCATCCAGTATCGAAACATTTTTGTACATGTCCGAAAGGTGGACTAAAAAACTTTAAATTCCATGGAGTAGAGCATATTCCCACTCATGCTAGAGGAGGCAATAGGCTTAACAGTCTTAACAGAAAAGAAATGTCATGGATTTTTTGTCTCAACACACTACAACCCCATGGGCGAAATATTGAATGGGAATTAAAACATTTCCTAGATGTTTGAGGATTGTTTTTTGGTCTTTACTGTTTGCCTCCTTGTTCCCCTTTTCCCGTTCCCTTCCTTCCTTCACCCCTTCCCTCATCCCTCACATCCCCATCCTCCCTCCTTCCTCCCCCTTCCCCCCCTCCTCCCCCCTCCCCCCCCCCCTCTCCCCTCTCTCTTATCCATTTGCTTTCTAGGTGTATTTAACATTATATTTGTATTTGTTATAGACGTATTTCAACACGTGCTCTGTTTTTAATTATGCATTTGACATTAGGATTGTATGACAGAACGTATTATCTAAAAATTAAATATTGATATTTATGCCTGTATATGCAATTATACTGTATGATACTGTTTATTGCATGAAATCTGCTGTGCCTATTCCTGTCATGCTGTTGTATTGTGTTTTTAACCTGTTGTGTTCCTTGTGGTGATTTTGTCAATCAGGTAACCTGTTGTCCACCTAATTGGGGTGGTTACACAGGTGTACCAGTTTGCACTCACTATTTAAGGAGGATCTTTTCAGCTGCCAGGTCACTCTTTGACAAAGGTCCCCCGGACCGAAACGCGTCAGAGGACCTGTTAGCACGATGTTTGATTAAAGTCTATTTTTATTCACCTCAGCCTCTCTTCATCTATTGCTGTGCTGCCGTCTACCTGTCCCGTTGGGGGAAGATTTTCTCTATCTAAGAATGTGGATCAAATAATTGCTGTTACCCTACCCTCCCTATCTTACCCCTCCCCCCCCCGATACACGAATCGCTGCAAATGACATGATACAGTTGAAATGTGAGCAACGGACGACCTCTGTCCAATTGAAATGTTCCAGCTAACCTCTTAATGTATAACAAGCAGATAAGAGCAAGCTATCTTCCCACCGTCCCCCCTCCCCTCCCCATCCAACTGAGCAGGATCAGCTTCTATCACACACACCTGAAATGTATATGATTATCTAAGAATGTGGATCAAATAATTGCTGTTACCCTACCCTTCCTATCCCCTCCCCCACCACCCCAACCCCCACCCCACCTCCCCCCTAACGCCTCAGATCCAGTCACCCACCCTATGTACAGGTCTTGATGCAAACGACACGATACAGCTAAACTGTTAGCAACGTATGCCCTATGTCCAATGGCAACAGGCCAGATAACCTATGAATCGGTAACAACGGACAAGAGCAAGCTATCTTCCCACTGCCCTCCCTAGCCCCCCTCTCCCCTCCCCCTCTCCTTACCTCCCCTTTACCCCCCCCCCCACCCACATCCCCCTCCTCCCCACCCTTTCTCACCCCCCTCACCTAAACGGAGGACAAACACCAAAAGGGTAAACCAAATCAATAAAAGTGGTATAACCCGTAGCCTTACCAGGGAAGACAATCAGGATAACCCCAGAATAAGATCTACAACGGAGAGAGGAGGGTGACTCTCCGAGAGAGATCTTCAATAAATTAAATTTAAAAAAAAAAAAACAGGGTTTCAGATATAAAAATGTAATGGAGGGGTTGGGACATGACCGCGTAGGGCTGAGTGTGCTCATGGCTCACGATCGTCTCCACATGGGCAATAAGCCCAAAATCCAGATCACACAGGTGATCATGGTTTCCATTTTAGGGGTTTTTCCCAAAAAACCCACACTTTTTCTCTCCTCTCTCTATCTCCCTTTTCTCCCCCGTACCTCACCCCCACCCACCCCCGAGCGATGCAGATGCACAAGGCAAGGTCAAGAGATCCATGCCAACTAAGAAATATGCTGACCTTAATGGGAAAGTGGCTAAACGAGCCACTAAGGTCAAAGAAACTGAGCTATGGCTAGTACATCAGCCATAAAAATAATATCACTAAATGTAAAAGGTCTCAACTCTAACAAAAAGAGAAGATTAGCTCTTCAGGAGTTTAAAAAGTCAAAGGGGGACATAGTGTTTCTTCAAGAAACTCACTTCAACACAAACACCCCTCCCAACACATTTAAGCAAACCTATCCACAGGCATTCTTTGCATCCTCTAAAACAAAGAAAAGAGGAGTAGCCATCTTGTTTAAAAACAATACGCCATTTGCAGTGGACTAGGTTAAACCAGATCCAGAGGGCAGATACCTGTTGGTGAAAGGGTCTCTGGCGGGAGTTAAAGTTTCCCTCCTTAATGTCTATGCCCCTAACGAAGCTCAAACTGAATTCTTGAATGAGGTCTTAGAGACCCTAGACCAACAAACACTATCCTCCTTGTTGATAGCAGGAGATATGAATGTGGTCTACAACCCAGATATAGACAAAACCACAATAGCAGGTACGAACCAATCTGGCCGAACACGCGCAAACTCCACAAAATTTAGAGAGACAATCAAGGAGTTTTCACTAACAGATATATGGAGGGCCCAACATCAGGGACAAAGGGATTATACATTCTACTCAGTCCCACATCAGACCTACTCGAGTATCGATTGTTTCTTGGGTACCAAAAATATTCTCCAGGCATCCTCCCAGTCAAACATAGGGTCTATATCTTGGTCCGACCACGCTCAGATTGAGTTAATGCTCTCTTTGCCATTCGGTAAAAACAACAACTACACGTGGAAACTGAACGACTCTCTACTAAATTCGAAAGAGATACAGTAGGGAGGACTGTTAAGCAAAAGTTGAGGGAATACTTCCAATTGAATAAAGGCTCTGTGTCATCCCCATCAATCCTGTGGGAGGCACATAAAGCAGCGATTAGAGGAGAACTGATCTCCATAGCATCTCACAAGAAAAGAGAGAAACTTAAAAGATACAAAGAACTATCCACCCAATTAGCCTCATTAGAAAGGCAACACAAAGATACCTCGTGTAAGAAAACCCTTAAAAAATTGGAAAAAACTAGAATGGATCTTAAGGAAACCCAAATTGACGAAGTGGAGAGAGCATTATGGTGGACGGACCAAAGATATTATGATAAAGGGAATAAGGCAGATAGGTTGCTGGCCTGTAAACTAAGAGGTCTGAGAGTTAAATCTCAAATCCCAGTAATTCGCACAAAGGCAGGGCCAACTACATATAATGAAAAAGAAATAGCCAGAGAAATCTCAAATTTCTACACTAAACTATACAATCTACATCCCTCCCGAGATGGTAGCACAGGGTCCGAGGCAATAACAGAGTATTTAAATAACTGTAAACTACCGAGTCTAACTGAGGAGGAATCCCAGATGTTAAACAAAAGCATTACTAGAGAAGAACTGATGGAGGCCATCAGCTCACTGAAAGCAAATAAGACCCCAGGCCCGGACGGGTTTTCCAACCTGTACTATAAAAAATTTGCGAAGGTGCTCTCCCCATACAGTATATCCTCGAGACTCTCAACTCTTTTCTGGAGGGGGAACCCGTCCCGACCTGAATGTCTATGGCCAATCTAGCCATCATTCATAAGGAGGGACAGGACCCCCTCCAATGTGGAAGCTATAGTCCTATTTCGTTATTGAATACGGACCTGAAAATATATAGTAAAATTTTAGCGTACAGGTTGTCTCCGATCCTACCGAGACTCATCCATATAGATCAGGTGGGCTTCATCCAAAACAGGCAGGCCTCTGACAACACCAGAAAAGTTATAAACATAGTGGACTGCGTACACCTGACCGATACAAAGGCTATTCTATTAAGCTTAGCCGCTGAGAAAGCGTTTGATATAATCAAGTGGGATTTTTTGGATAAAACACTATTAAAATTCGGATTCTGGGGACCATACCTAGAGGGCGTTAGAGCCCTGTATAGGTCGCCCACTGCCTACGTCAAGCTCCCGGGGGGGGGGGATTCGACTCCCATCAAAATTAGAAATGGCACCAGACAAGGATGCCCCCTGTTCCCACTCCCCTTTGCATTAACAATTGAGCCGCTGGCATCTACAATTAGAGAAGATCAGAACATCCAAGGTATCAAAATAGGAGAGGTGGACTATAAGATTTCCCTCTTCTCAGATGACATTATACTATCTATAGCAAACCCATTAATATCCTTGCCCAATCTCCAGCTACAATTAAACCAATTTGGCAAAATATCCGAGTACAAAATTAATAACGATAAATCTGAAATACTAAATCTAAACCTACCGAATGCAGAAAGGGCAATATTACAATCTAAATTTAAATACAAATGGGCTGATAATAATATAAAATACCTTGGAATTAAAATAACAAAATCATTCCGGGAACTCTATAAGAGTAACTACCCAACGCTGTTTGACAAAATAAAAAGAGACCTACAGCGATGGAACGATCTACAGATCTCCTGGATGGGATGGATAGCCACAGTAAAGATCAATGTTGTCCCAAGGTTAATAAACCTATTCCAAACAATCCCGGTAAAAGTCACAATAGCAGAACTTAAAAACTTACAAAATAGAGTGTTCCAATTTATATGGAAGAGCAAAAGGCCGAGAGTGGCGAGATCAGTAATGCTGGCACCCAAGGAGGGAGGGGGCATGGGGGTACCTGACAAAACCAAATATTATCAAGCTTCCCTATTGAAACAAGTGGTGACGTGGAATAACGACCCCACCACCGCAAGCTGGTTGCAGATGGAGTCTGTCTTTGTGTCCCCTAGCTCCCTGACCTCGACCCTTTGGGGAGGAGCAGAGGGTGAGGGACCCCCTGGGAGATTTGAGTTGGGATTGATGAGGTGTACGTGGGAGATTTGGTCAAGAACCAAAAAGAAATACTCACTCAATTCGAGTCCAACTCCTTTATATAATAACCCCGAGTTTCCACCAGGGTGTATTAAAAAATCCTTCCAAAGACTAAAGGAGCTTGACATTGTTAGATTAGAAGACCTCGTGAGCGGAGGCAAACCTATGACATACCAAGAGGTGCAAACAAAATACCAAGCAAGGGATATCCAAATCTTTAGCTTCCTACAGATTAGACACTTTCTGCAGTCAGTATCGCAGAATAAGAGCTTTCCGGATTTAACAAAATTTGAAAGACTATGCACAATAGGGGTGCACCAGAAGGGTCTGATCTCGAGGATATATACGGGAATGACTTCGACAACCACCCCACAAAATCATAATTATATGTTGAAATGGGCCGAAAACCTCGGGATAGAAATAGATAGGGAAGACTGGGAGAATATCTGGGAAACGGCAGCTAAAACATCAATCTGTATGACTACGAAAGAAAATATATACAAAATTCTATTTCAATGGTACCTAACCCTGAGTAGGCTGAGCCAGATCTTCCCAGGCACACCTGATCTCTGCTGGAGAGGGTGTGGCCTGAGAGGAGATATGGCACATATATGGTGGTTCTGCCCAAAGATACAACGTTTCTGGACGCACATACAAAATATGGTGCAAGAAACCACGGAGCTGAGAATCCCTTTGGACCCGATGACATACCTGCTGGGAAAGCCAATGGAAGAGATTCCCTCGCCAGAGGGCAAAATGATCAGATTCATCCTCACGGCCGCACACTGCTCAATAGTAGCCACTTAGAATAACATCAATGCGCCTTCCAAGCAAACGGTCAACAAAAGGCTGAGAGAGGTCAAAATCATGGAGCTACTATCGGCCCAGCTCTCCCAAAAAGTGGAAAAATTTCACAAAGTTTGGGACTTATGGTGCCCAGCCTAGCCTAAACCCCAGCTCATCCTCTAGTGCAGAGAAACAATGGAAAAGGAAGTAGCAAATAACTAAAGAATAGCAGAGAATACCTACCATCCCCCCCACCCTCCCCTTCTCACTTCCTATTCTTTCTCTTCCTCTATCCCTTTCATACCAAACTGGTGAACCCTAAGAGTGGACAAACTCAAGGATATAAATGCATTTGAGGTGACCCTCATCTAACCCATGCAGGTATGGGGAGCCATACAGTCAGAACAAATATGTAAGTTTCTTGATAAGTTAAGTGTTATTAAACCTGTAAATACATGTGACTGCATGTATAATTGTACTCCACTCTTTGTTGATGAGTCGGAAATGTATAAACTGATATGATGGGTGAAAAACAATTAAAAAAATTGAAAAAAAAAAGGAACAGTCCCAGTTAAAGCAAGAGCTTACACAGAGCCTACACTCGAGCTTACACACGAGCCGGCCGGGCTATTAAACAACGTCACGAACCTTGGCAGATAAAGATACCAAAGTTAATAACTAAACCCCACACACTCTGCTAGAGCTGGCGGGGTCCATCCCTGTGCACTCTACATAAGAGAGAAATCCCAAAACCAGAGTAATTAGCACGAATATGTTCCTCGGGGGTGCGCACGTGGCGCAGTCCACAATGGCCGTCTGAAGCAGGCTCCATGAGGCGGCGGGCATTTAAAAGCACCTAACAAAATAATAGCAGTAGGAAACGCATAGATTGGAGGTGTTGGATCTAGAGCGCTCTGCAATGGCTCCGAAAAAGCCAACTCCGCAGGACTTCTTCAAGACAAAAGAGAAAAGCAAATCGGGCCGATCAGAAAGCAGAGTGACATCCCCCGCCCAGTCAGACGCAGAACCAGAATCTGAACCTGAGGTATGCAACCAAACATCAACTAAAAAAGACATTGAGAATCTATACGCCAGCCTAAAAACCTTACTCCACCAAGAACTGCAAAGCGCACTCAAAGATCTCAGATCAGAGGTCAGCTCCATAGGAGAGCGCACAGACACGTTGGAACATAAAGTGGATGAGGTCATTAACAATCAGACAACTATGGATATGGAGCTCCTGGTCCTAGATCCAGAATGGCTGACATGGAGGAGAAACAGGAGGATCAAGAAAATAGGGCAAGAAGAAACAACCTCAGGTTCAAAAACATTCCAGAGACGGCCACAGACCTAGAAAAAGCAACAACTGAATGGCTACAGACCCTCCTCCCGGAAATGTCCCCAGCAACACTGATCCTTGACAAGGCGCATAGAGCGCTTAGACAGAGACCACAAGCTGGAGATAGAGCAAGAGATGTAGTGGTGAGGATGCACTACTTTAAAACCAAAGAAGCGATCCTTACCCTGGCACGGGAAAAAGGAGGGCTGAAATGGGGAGATGTGACGATAGACATGTACAATGATCTGGCACCATCAATGCTGATGAAGAGGATAGCCCTGAAACATATCACAAAAGTCCTGAGAGACAACGAAATTCGATACAAGTGGGGGTTTCCATTTTGCCTTATCGCCACCAGAAATGGAACGCAAGCATACCTGAGGGATCCAGAGGAGGGAGTGGACTTCCTAGAAAGATTGGGATTGCAACCGCCAGACTCCATGACCAGAGAAGAATGCGGACCACCTCCCGTCAGACCCATATGGAAAGAAGTGGGCAGAGGAGCCACCCCACATAGAGGAAATCCAAAGGCACCCCAGAAATTTTAGGTCTATGCAAATCTTGCTACAACTGAGAAGACCCGAAAATTCCGATACACGGACCTATGCCAAAAATGATAGACTGTGATGTGTTACATAGACTCATATAAGGAATAGCAAGAGGTCACCACCTTTCCCCCCCGTAGATGAACGGGTAACCCGAAAGTTAGAATTACTGGTGCCAGTACGCAGAAAACAAGAAGTTAAGCAAAAAAAAAAAAAATTGGGGGGGGGGGGACCACAGTACGGTCCATACACACTCAAGGATATGAGTGTGGGATTAGTGCTACTGTGCAATCGCAGGGAAAGATCATCCATGACCAGTGAACAAACAAATCCAGGCCATGTTAGCCACCTGGATTATCCTATTTATGTTGTTTTATTTTTGATGTTTAAATGTTTTCATTACTATAAGATGTGCAAGAATACCTTCCAGGCCGCCACTCAAGGGAAACCGGAAAATGAACCCACTAGAGAAGAAGACCTCACACCAGGTAAATACAAATGACACTAACATTAATATCGCATGACACTAGGGACTGAATAATGTGGTAAAAAGGAAGCTAGCAATGACAGAGTTTAAAAGATTATCAGGGGACATAATATTCCTACAAGAAACGCACTTCACTGCTACTGCTGCGGCCCCTTTTAACCTCCAACATACCCGAGTTGCTCTCCGATATTTCCCTGCATGCCACGCGTTTAAACGCGTTCAGCCGCACTCAGCGCTGAACGGCTAGACGCGCTAAACAATGGGCTAAACAATGAAAACGCCCGCGGCGCTTAAAACCGGCCGGAAAACAGGCCGGAACATGCCGCATCTGCCCGCAAGTTCGAATTTCGCACCGAAAATGCTGCAGGAGGCTAAAGGCAGCCGCCACTGTAGCTCTACGTATTGGGACAAATTCTATCCCCAGCTTCTGTAAAGGAAAAAAAAAAAGAGGGGTGGCCATACTCCTAGCAAGGAACTCTCCATTTACGATAGACAAGGTAAAAAGGGACCCAGAGGGACGATACCTAATACTCACAGGGAACATATAAGATACACAAATAACCCTAGAGTATATTTTTTACAAACTTGTTCCGACTGCTGGGTACAACCGCCCGGGGCCGCATAGTCTTGGTTGGAGATTTTAACATAGCCTTAAACGAAAAACAAGACAGATCTAAACCTGCTCTAGCTAAGACTCTGGCTGCCCACAAAGGGGAGAGAAAAACGCTAAGAGAGGGACTTAAAGAGTTTGATTTAAGGGATGCATGGAAGGAGATGAATCCGCAAAAAAGTGACTTCTATTCTATTCAGCTCCCCACAAAGTATATACAAGGATAGACTACATATTTGTAGACTCTCTACGAATCCCAAATATTACAAAGGCCACCATACACCCTATTACCTGGTCAGACCATGGCCCAGTTGAAGTACACATTGAAGACATACATAAGAAGCCAAGTAAAGGGTCATGGAGATTAAACAAGTCACTACTAAAGATGCCAGAGGTCATAGCTGAGATCAGTAACGAGGCAACTAACTACTTCCAAATAAACGAAGGGAGCGTGGACTCACCCTATATCTTATGGGAGGCCCATAAGGCTGTGGTGAGAGAGGAAAACTTATAAGTGTCGCAACGCATAGAAAGAGGGAGAGACAGAAACAAACCGTAATTCTGCAAGAAAAGATAAAGACCCTAGAAGAGGCACATAAAGCAAATCACAGTATAGCCATTGAGACTGAATTACGGGTTCTAAGAGGGAAATTACATTTATTACTGACTGATAAAGCGGAGAAGGCCATAGCATGGACAAAACAAAAAATTTATGAGAAGGCCAATAAGGCTGACACAATGCTGGCCACAAGATTGAGGAAGGATAGAATGCAATCTAGAATACATAGCATTAGAAGAAAAGATGGGGTGTGTACAACAAATCCACAGAAAATAGCTAATGAATTCACCACATTTTACAAAGAGCTATATAATGGAGACAAAGTAGATAAAGGGAACGCCACCAAGGAAAAACAGAGAGCATTCCTCAGAAAAATGAATTTGCCTAAACTCACAGTACAGGATATAACAACACTATCCCAGCCAATCACATCGACAGAGGTATTAGATAAAGGGGTTGAAAAATCCAAGGCCCTGGGACCAGATGGCCTGTCCAATATATACTATAAAAAATTAGCCCACATATTAGTTCCCCAATTACTAAAGTTATTTAATAAGGCTCTTGAGGGAGAACAGTTCCAACAAACAATGCTGGAATCAAAAATAATACTAATACATAAAGAGGGAAAAGACCCCACCCAATGCAAAAGCAACAGACCGATATCCCTGATCAATAACGATCTCAAAATATTTTCCAAAATACTAGCCACTAGATTGAATAAGTATCTTCTGCAACTGGTAGACGCAGATCAGGCAGGATTTATACGAGGGTGACAGGCAGTGGATAATACACGAAGAACAATTGACTTAATCCAGATAGCTAAGCACAATAAAACGCCTTCGAAGCTATTATCTTTTGACGCTGAAAAAGCTTTTGATCGTATTGATTGGGGGTATACTGTATGTTTGAGACACTTCGGGCATTTGGAGTGAAAGGCAAATTTATGAAAGGTATTACATCACTATATGGAGAACCCACAGCAAAAGTAGCCTATATTAATATGCAGATCAAGAAAATCCACATCAGCAATGGTACAGGACAAGGCTGCCCTCTGTCACCCTTATTGTTCGCACTGGCGATAGAACCGCTTGAAGCCCAAATCAGGGCGAATGCAGATATTGGGGGGATTAAGGTAAAACAAAAAGAATACAAGCTGGCATTGTTCGCCGATGATATATTGTTAACAATTTCAAAACCCTTCACCTCACTCCCAAACCTATTTAGTAACCTATCAGAGTTCCAGAAATTATCAGGGTTTAAAATAAATAATGAAAAATCCGAAGCCCTAAATATAAACCTCCCTCAGGAACAACTAAAGCTAATAAAAATAAACTTTGATTTCACGTGGAAAACACAGGCCATAAAGTACTTGGGACTCTGGTTGACCAACACAACTGACACTATATGTGAGACAAACTACCCAGCACTAATAAAAACATTGAAAAAAGATCTAGAAGAATGGTCCAGGTATCATATATCATGGATAGGCAGAGTAAACGCTATTAAAATGAACTTACTACCAAGAATCTTGTACCTATTTCACACGCTTCCAGTATAGGTCAGAACTAGGGACATACACGAGCTACAGAAAAAAAATCACAAAATTTATATGGAATAACAAAAAAGCGAGAATAAAGCTGCCCACACTCTATAGATCCAAACAGTCAGGAGGGCTAGCCTTGCCACACTTGTGGCAATACTATCGAGTGGCACATGTAAGCCAACTGGTCCACTGGCATGCACATAAACAGAGGAAAAAGTGGGTGGAAATTGAGTCCGATATGATATCAGGGTCATCTATAGAAATGATACTGTGGTTAACAAAGAAAGAAAGACCAGCTCTGATGGTGCCCCTGGAATCTATCACACACTCACTAATCGTGTGGGATTTATTGAAACTTAAACATGGGCTATCCAACTTCAAATCTCAGATGACACAACTATTTGATAATATTAACTTTATCCCGGGCACGGAACCAACAGCGTTTAAGGACTGGAGCAAGGCAGGAATCACAAGGGTAAAAGATCTATGGACAAACAAAGATATTAAAATGTTTGAGACAGTAAATAGAGAAAATGGCCTTCATGATTCGGCCTTCTTTAGGTATCTTCAATTGAGGGATCACATACAGAGGACAGGTCCATATAGTGACTTCACAGCATTTGAAGATTTGTGCCTCATAGGGGAGGGAAAAAAAGGTCTGATCTCTAAAGTATACAGCATACTTGCAGAGGGTAAAACGGAACCGGAGATAAAACCCAAAATGATAACAAAATGGGAGGACGAGATGGGAGAACAACTAGATCAGGAGCAATGGGATAACATATTTGAAGGAATAGCAAAGAGTTCCACATGTGTATTAATAAAAGAAAATGCATATAAAATTCTCCACCAATGGTACTACACTCCACTACGACTGTCCAAATTTTTCAGAAATATGTCTCCAATGTGTACAAGGGTGTGTGGCCAGCAGGGATCGTTTGTACATATGTGGTGGATGTGCCCTAAGGTTACAAAGCTATGGAGGGCCACACATGATATGGCACAGACAATTCTTGGGTACACCTTCCCCCTAGACCCCTGGAAGGTACTGCTATGCAGGCCAATTGAAAACATGGAAAAAATTGACGATAAACTACTGACACGCAGATATACAGCGGCCAGATGCGAAATAGCCAAAGTCTGGAAACAGGAACAACAGCCGGCCATACACACTGTAAAGGCGAGATTATGGAGGATCTGTCTTATGGAAAAACTGACGGGGATACAAAACGACACAGTACAGAAATACTTAGAATTCTGGGAACCGTGGAGAACTTATATAGGACATAGATATATTACTAGGGGAACTCTCCAAATCTGAAAAACACATAATAGAAATGCCCTAAAAACACATGAGCTGAGGAAGGGGGGGGGAAAGAAGGGGGGAAAACCCACATAATCCCTGAGGAAACCTTGGTGTGATATGTCTCGTATCGGTCTAAAATGAGGAGGAAGGCTTGGAGGGTATTCGGTACTCAAAAGTCACAAAGGTACGTGTTTTATAAGCTGTTATGTTAATATTACTGTTATGGTACACCGACAAGTGGACAATTGTTGCTAAAGTAATGACATTATCTTTTTGTCTTTTCCTTTTCCCTCTCCCTGTCTTTTTAAGTTAATTTATTGTACTAGTTATTTTATACACTGTCCCAACAGTGATGTTATTATTGTCTCCCCACTAAACGATGTTATAGACCTGACACAAAGCTATGTAACTCAAAAGTAACATTCTCCCCTTTTTATGTTCTGTACCCCACTCCCCATTGGTCTTAACAAAAAATGCAATGCTCTGCCTGATCTCCTGGGGGAGGCTAGGCAGGGAGGTACCATAGAGCAGGTGGAGATAGGGGCTCAGCTGAGTGTCAGGCAGAGAGCAGAAGCCAGGGCTATGCTAGAGAAGTGTAGGGCTCTGTTTTCAGACAAGCCAGGGAAGACACACATTGCAGAACACCCAGTGCTGACAGGGGATCTGAGAACTCTGCATAAGCATGCTTATAGAGTGTCAGCAGAGGTGAAGGGCAGTATAGAGAGGGAGGTAGAAGAGATGCTGGCCCTAGGGGTAATTGTACCATCCCAGAGCCCTTGGGCTTGTCCGGTAGTCCTGGTGCCTAAGAAGGACGGAACCAGCCGGTTCTGTGTGGACTACCGGCAGCTCAATGCGGGCACGGTGTCAGATGCCTACCCCATGCCCCGCATGGATGAGTTGTTAGATGAATTCGCGGGGGCAAGGTATCTGATGACTATGGATCTCAGTAAAGGGTACTGGCAGATCCCTTTGACCCAGGAGGCTAGAGAGAAGTCTGCATTTATTACCCCAAGTGGCCTCTATGAATTTCTAGTGATGCCATTCGGGATGAAAAATGCACCGGCTACCTTTCAACGCCTGGTCAATCGCTTGCTGGAGGGTATGCAAGGGTTTGCAAGGGCATACCTGGACGACATTGCTGTCTTTAGTAATTCGTGGGACTCACACTTAGTGCTTGTAGCTGTAGTGCTAGCCAGGATAAGGGAACCGGGACTCACGTTGAAACCCACCAAGTGCTTAGTAGGGATGGCAGAGGTATTGTACATAGGGCACAGAGTGGGTGGCGGGCATCTTAAGCCAGAACCAGCTAAGGTGGAAGCTATAGTGCAGTGGCCCATTCCCAAAACCAAGAAGCAAATCATGGCTTTTCTAGGCACCGCAGGCTACTACAGAAAGTTTGTCTCTCAGTATAGCGCCATTGCCAAACCCCTGACTGACTTGACCCAGAAGCGACAGTCTGTGCTGGTAGTCTGGTCTCCTGCCTGTGAGGTCTCGTTTCAGGCATTAAAGACTGCACTAGCCAGCGCTCCTATACTTGCTGCTCCAGACTATGCAAAAAAGTTCCTGGTGCAGACTGATGCCTCAGACTTTGGCATTGGTGCTGTACTCAGCCAAGCAGGGGAGGAGGGTGATGAGCACCCGGTACTATATCTAAGCCGCAAACTGCTGCCCAGAGAGGTGGCCTATGGCACCATTGAGAAGGAGTGTCTGGCCATAGTGTGGGCTCTAAAGAAGTTACAGCCTTATTTGTATGGCAGACATTTCACAGTAATAACTGACCACAATCCTTTGAGTTGGTTACAGAGGGTGTCGGGGGAAAATGCTAAACTTTTGCGCTGGAGTCTTGCCTTACAGGAGTGGAACTTCACCATCCAGCACAAGAAGGGAAGTGAGCATGGTAATGCTGATGGCCTTTCCCGCCAGGACAGCCCTCAGGACTAACTTCAAGAGCTGGCAGGTCAGCCCAGCCACCGGACGGGGTGGTCAGGGCAGTCCCTGCGTCTTGAGTGGGGGAGGTGTGACGGGGAGGAAAGGGTTAATACCTGATTTGCTATGCATTACTGTTGTTGCCCTGTCCCCGCCATTTTTATTCCCCATGTGCAGGCCATTCCCTTTCTGCGAGGGTAAAAGACAAGATGCATTGCTTGCCATACCCTCTAACCAACACATGATAGCAGATCTTAAATGTAAGGCAGAAGATATTTTTTTTGTAAGTCCAAGCAGGAATTACTTGGACATCCAGCTGTGATATGGGTGAATGAGCTTCGGTATTTTTATGACCAAGCCTCAAAGGGTTGTAATTATTTTTATGATGGAGCCTCAAAAGGCTCCCACAGATTTAGAGTCCCCCTGTCTAAAAGAGTGTCAATTATGGCAAGACCCAGAGACCCATAATGTATACAAAACTGACATACTGATGCACAGCAGATGTCAGGCTAGTGACCCCTCCGGGACAAAAATCAGACTTAGTGGCCCCAAGTTATGGGTGTAGCCCAGGTATGCTAAGTGGCATGGGCGTCAACCTGACCCATGCGCCCTGCCCACCGGGAAGCCCTTTTGACCAGTCTTATGAACTGTTGGTCACTTGGCTATTCGTGGGTTTTTTTTGTTCCCACGAGGGGATTGGATCCACATGTTAAAGATAGCTTTGGGCAGTCTATAAATGTGGCTTCCCATTTATTCCCAGTGGGATTCTTGAATTTTAATCCATGATGTAAAGATGCAAGACTTTGTTCTAGTACAGCAGCAACCAGTCCAGGAGTGAAGGGGTTAACAACCACATAACCACAGGACTTTTAAAACCAAGGCTGCATTTCTTGCACTGGCAAGCAAAGGACAATTTCTTTCGTCCAAGGACAATTTCTTTCATTTCCTTATCCCAGTGAGTGTTGTTTTAAGTGTATTCTGCAGATGTCGTGTGTTTGTCTATTAAGGAAATAAATCACAATTTATTTTGCACCTTGTTCTGTTCAATCAAGTACCCAGAAATATAAATGTGTTGATAAAAGTTGGTGTCATCGTGACACAGCCCTCTTCAAATAAATAATTAAAGTTCCTCAAATGTTATATATCCTTCTCTGTTATATGAATGGGAACTCGATCTGAATTACAACTGATTCATTCATATTTCTATTTGTGGTCATATTTGAGTAATGTCTCTTTAAAGTAATATTTCTGATAAATGTATGCAGAGCCACAAAAAAGCTCAAATGCGGAGGCGCATGTGCGATGGCGAGGTGCATGGAGTCTTAGTTTCTGAGCTCTGTCCCACCCGGCACGAAAAGCTAATAAAGCGGCAATAAAAATAAACACATAAACTCATTACCCGGCAGAGCAACCGAAATACAGTATATCACGCAGTCTCAATCAAAGAGAATGACGCCTGTGCTGACGGACTATTTTCAAAAGAGCGGAGTGGGAGGAACGGGAGGGGGGTTCTGCCTAGCCGCACTGAGGGATTGGATTCGGGGGGAGAGGACTCGGAGTGCGGAGGATCTACCAGAGGTCAAGTCTTTTGCTCAGAAATTAAAGCATTCTTTCAAAAGGAGCTTTGGGACATGAGGAAAGATCTGAACTGTTTGGGCGAGAGAACAGAAGATCAAGAGTCAAAGCTAGATTCCACTATAAAGGCTCTCATGAAAATGGAGAAAAATTCAGCCAACTTGAAATCTACAGTCTTAGACTTGGCGGAAAAACTAGAAGACACGGAAAATTGCGACCGCAGAAACAATATCAGGCTGCGCGGGGTTCCGGAGGTCATTACAGACCCCAAGTAATGCACCTTAAAATGGCTATCCCACATGTTCCCGGATAGGCTTGAGTCCAACCTACAAATGGACCAGTGTCACAGAGCACTCCGTTCACGACCGCAAACAGGGGACCCACCCAGAGATATTATTATCATTATTATCCTGGGTGTCACATCGTGTCCCGGTTTCACACTGCCCTATGTGTTTTGGGTTGATGTTGCCTCGCGCCGTTACCGCTTGCTTTGTCACGCCAAATATGGGGTAGCCACTACACCGGAGCGAGCCGCTCCACTGGCTCCCCATGTCGCACCGGTAGGGAATGGGGACGCGGTGAGGTCTGAGACTTCCATGGATCTCGGTGATGACCGAGCTGGTGTTTTGGGGGGTCAGATAGGGGGTGGAGGGGGGAGGGAATCGCGTGTGGTGAGAGGGGTTCGTTAATAGATATATGCACTGCTGTACTTTGGGCTCAGATAGGTTCATGAGTGGGTCAAAAAGAGGTTGCCTCGGGATGTGGTATAATGTTTGTAGTTTTAAGGCACTGCTCTGACACAAATATTAGACACAAAAGTCGAGGTCTCTTCCTTGAAAACTGACCCAGATGGCCACCTAAAAGACACGGTTGAGACTACCTGAGGGGCCGGACGTAAAGTTTTAATTACAAAGTTGATTGTATCAACGTTATTGATACACTATTTTCATACTACATTGTGTTATTCTATATTATACAGTATGTATTATAAAGATAGGTTCACAAAGGTGTCGGAGGACCTCTTCGGCTAGTTGCTTTCATCTCGAGACATGGAACATGGAGGATAGCCATGTACACGACCGGGACCCTGGGGACCCTGATTTCTGAGCTCTCTCGGAGAAGGGGGCACATATGTTAGGTGTCCCAGGGGACTGTTCTACCCCAAGGGCAAAAGAGCCAGATTTGCCCAGCGTCAAACCCGGCTCCTACAAATTTAGTGTTCCATGTGTTTGGTATGTCTTTTCTTCCTTGTCCTCCCTCATGTGTGTCACTTTCCCTATCCCCCGCCCATACCAGGAGAGCGAAAGAGCTGCATCAGGTCATGCACAGAGAGAATGGAGTGGGTGCCGTCGGTGGCATCTGAGGTTATCTATGAGATGGGTAAGCAATCCTCACAACAAACACACATGGTTGTATATTTTATTTCCCATAATGTCAAGGGTTTTAATAGTTCGCAGAAATGGCGTATCGCCTTCTCTGAATACAGAAAGAAGAGATCCGACATATTGTTCCTTCAAGAAACCCATTTCAGTATAAGAAACAGCCCCAAATACCTGGATAAAAATTTCAGACAATTTTATTTAGCATCTGCAAACGAGAAGAAAAGAGGGGTCACTATACTGATCCACAACGGGCTGCCCTTTAAATTAGAAAAAATAAAGAGATAAGGAAGGAAGATACCTGATAATTGTCGGTCTGATACATAGCTGTAGAATAACACTAGCAAACATATACGGGCCATATGAAAGTGACCCTCAGGGGGCTTTGCACTAAGCTCCGTACTTTTATGTCTGGTTGAAATAAAAAACCACGTCCGATACAAAGTGAAGCCGGAGACGGGATTCACTAAGGCCTTGAGCCCATTTTCTCTCGGACGGACCAAAAACTGGCTTATCGTGCAAGCTTTTTCCCCCTGCTAGCGTTCTTAAACTTTACGTACGCTAGCTGATAGAAAAAAAAGCCGCATTTAACATTTGCATGGAGATTTGGCATCTCCATGCAAGGCTGTTACAGGCGATTGTACACAAAATAAAATCATTTTCATAATAGTGTACATGAGTAGGGGGTCTCCGGAGCTGAACCGCATTGGTTTCAGGTCTGGGGACCCCCTACTTCAGGAGATACAGGCCCCGTTATGGGGTGCCGGTATCCCCTGCACTTTGAAAGATTCCGCGTCACGTGAACGGGACATTTACATTCTGCGGGGGATATCGGCACCCCATAACGGGGCCTGTATCTTCTGAAGTAGGGGGTCCCCGAGGCTGAAACCAATGTGGTTCAGGTCCGAAGACCCCATGCTCATTGACAGTATTATAAAAGCAAACGTTACCATTTTTTACTAATTTGGTCATCTCCACGCTAAGGCAATTATGGTCCCCTGAGGTTCGTGTATGTCCCCTTAGTTTCCTGGGGGTATCTGTGGGAGAGTCCATGGAAGGAGTGAATCCATTCAATATAATATCATTGTAAATTACTGTGTGTGTGTTTCATATATATCTTTTTTGGGACATGGTAGTGTAGGGGTTAAATGCTGAAATGCTGAAGTGATGAATTTAGCCAAGCACATGACAACAATTATAATCACACTTTCGCACCACTATTTTGGAGGGACACCCTATATAAAGCGTCCATTCTGTTCAGCCAGTGTGGGTGTTGTTGTGAGGAGAGATAGAGTGGAATTGGTGGTAGTAGGAGGAGAGAGTTGGTTATTTGTTGGTGATTATTGAGTGAGTTGTCTTGTGTTATTATATTTTGTTTCTCTAAATTTTTGTATTGTTGGTGTGAAAGAACTTTGTTAGTGTGTCATTTTGGTTTATATTTCTTTTTTGTGAGTGATTGAGTGAAATAGAGAGGATGAGTGGGAGTGGACGTGGGAGTGGACGTGGGAGTGGATGTGGGAGTGGTGTGGTGGCTGGTGGAGTGGTGGAGCGTGGGAGTGGAGGAGGTGCCGTGGCTGTGTCTTTCTTTGAACAACTCTATGGATCATTATCATGTAAGAATTTGCTAACAATTATTATATTATATTATAATATAGAAAGTATGTTGTATAGGCCACACTATTTAATATATGAACTATATTTTACATAGGTAAGTTGTGGGGGCTGGGGAACAATGAAGAGACCTCTAATGTCTCCTAAGTACATATAGAACATAAAAAGTGTTCCCCGCACTCATAATGAATACTAAACAATCAATGATACTTGAAATGCTGATATATATGAATGAGCAAAAGTGAAGAACATTAATTGACAATGTGCCAAAAAACTCTAATCACATACAATTAACAGGAGGGGGAGGGATGGTGAGGGAAGGGGGAAATGTGACATCACTAAAAAGTGATAGATATGATAAACAAATCCCTAACAGGGAAGGAAGTGGTTGCGATGAGACGCAGGGGAAACGTCACGTTTCGTGGTCACTTACACTGGCGACACACTTTATTCGAGCTTGGCTAGTCCCACGAATTCGGGTATACCCGGGTGTATTGAGGTTTGTGACTGTTTTCTGCCCGAGTGCATTGAGTTATTTTCCAAGCAGGGATTGAAGCATTTTATTCCCGCTGGCTGCAATACTGCACAGTATATATATATATACTGCATTACAATACATGAATTTATGCCATCTGGTAGACACGCGAAGCATTGCAGCCTATTAAATCCTAATCATTATCATTTAACAGATCAGCCGCCCATCAGCCAGGCATGAACCCAGGCTGGGAAGGCAAAGGCAACGGGGCTTGTCAGAGGTGAGGAGTGGCGCATTCCAGGTATCTGCCAGGTACATACTGGGTATTTGCTCGAATAAAGTGTGTCGGTGCAGTACCCCTTTTACAGGCCCATTCTCATAGTCACCACAAAGTGGGACTATGGTACTTACCGACTCCCTCACAGTAATTTCCTCCCAGTGTTAAAAGAAATGCCATCAAGATGCCATAAAATGTTTATGCAAGACATGCGTAACGTAACATTGAGCTGGTAAACATGTATGCTGTAACGGTGGTGTGCAGCTGATTGGGCACATGTAATTTGTCACAAATGCACGCATGACATAGCCTGATAGGTGTCTGTAATTATATGTACATGTTGTTAAAATGTTGAATATATTACCATACATTATTAAATCACTACTTAAATGTATATTAACACTTGTACATATAGCAACAATAGAAAAATGAAACCCCTATAATGAGAGCACTCTAAACAGATATGTACACTGATGACACCTGATGAATCTAATGATGTAATGAATTGATGAATTAAAATATTGCAGGTAAGTGAACCTATGCCTCCTATGAGGCTTGCCTAATCTAAAGTACGAATTTAAAATGGAGTGGGTATAAACTGAGGTATAAAGCCCCAATATAACATATAAGTAGGACTATAAAGCCATCACGTTTAGATGCAAAATCACATCTAAATAAGTGTAGCTAAACACCAGACTCTGAATGGTTAATGAGTAACCTTTAAAGAAAAATGAAAGGATCTACTGTCATAGAGAGTCTCTGTGATTGCTGCACTGTGGGGGTGCAATGCCTGTGGCCAAATATGTAAATGAATATCAATATGTAACACTTATATCAGCTCTGGCCTCCCACCTAGCAGGTAGTGTAGTGTGAACACTTTAGTGCACACTTCAATAAACAGGTAGATAGAGATGAAGAATGCAAGGTATAATAACCAATGATTGGCAATGCCAGTATCCAAAGATAATCCAGAAACAATAATGATGAGTTGAAGTAGTAGCTAGCAATATTGGGTTAAAAAACCTCCTGAAGATAGATAATGGGTAGGAATGACCCCCCCCCCCCACGATCAGTCTCATTGGAAGTACCCCTGTAGCAATAATGTACTCACAGTTCCTCGGTTTATGGCTGGCAGGATGTGCAGCTTCCGGTAGTAGTAGATACAGGAAATGGGAAAGAGCGCACGATCCTACGGGAGCAAGGAGAGGACCCAATTCAAAAAAATATAAACTTTATTATGTCATAGACCTAAAATCCAACGCGTTTCAAACGCTGGTGCGTTCTTAATCAAGGATAACAAACACTGTTAAAAAATCCAAATATATACCCCTCTTACCTGCGACCAGTTCGCGCCAAAAAGAACCGCACAGTGACATCATGATGGCCGTGCGTGCCATGCGCGAACCGCCAAGACGGGATAAAAAGTCAAAAGGGCGGAAGTGGTGGCCAAGGGTAGGGAGACAGAGAGACAACTAAGGGCAAAAACAAAAACGACGGTAACCCAAGAGGGACAATAAATGAATGGCAATAATATAATCTTAAAGCTGTCAATAATAATCAGCCCTTAAAGATGGAAGGAAGTAATAAAAGAGAAGAAAAAGAGTAAAGAGAATAAAAAAGAAGAAGGAAAAAATAAAGTAAAAAATAAAACATTGATTAAAAATAATAATAAACCCTATAGCTCAGCGCAAAAAATTATAACCGTGTAAATACAATATGTGCATGATAAGCTTTCTGCTAAGTGAAAGCTGCCAAAAGGGTCTCTGCCTAACAAATTTCTCACAAACTTGTTTACAGATAATAGTACACAAAATGCAGTGACCCAGCGCTCCAGGTGACAACAATACACCAGTCCAATGGTCAGTCAATGTGGATAAGGAAAGTTCTTTACAATGTTCCAATCGTTATGGAAATGATGATCCAATTTCTGGCTGTTGGTTCCAAGTTCCTCCTAATGTACAATAGACAAAAGAGAAAAGACCATTGCGCAGCCACAAGAACCAATAAATGACTCCACAACAGAATTAAAGTAGTGAACTTACAAACATATTGTGTCGTTGTTCCTTTGAGACAATCTGTGCTTTAAACCTCTTCTTTTTCAGATATCACGAATCCCCTGTGTTGTCTGTCATTCATCCAGTTTTCTATCTGCTCACAGTATTACCACTCAGAAATGGTCCCCATTTAATCCCAGAAAGGAGATGACATAAAAAATGATGGTGCAGATTGATAAAATTTAATAACAATAAAATTAAAATAGCCAAAGGCTTACTCACATAAGCCAGGCTGTAATAAAGCAGCTTGATACAATCAGGTAGGGCTAGCTTCCGGGATGATGGCGCTCTCACTCCCAGCAAACCCTGGAGTTGGCGTCTAGATCTGTGCAATTGCTCTGCGTAGCCCACCTCTTCCCGTTATCGTTGCTTTCTCTAACTCAGCTTACAGTGGCCAGCACTACACTCTGTGCTCTGCTCCCCCCCTCTGAGCGACTGCCGTCAACCCGTGCGCAGCTCAATGACGTCACACGGAGGCAGTGGAGGACTACATCAAATCCAAGTGTAGCCACTCGGGGCATAGAACAGAGGCGAGAATCTGTTATTTAATGAGGATTTGGAGTGTGGGGCGCAAAATTTACATGAATTAGATGGAATACCGACCAGAAAATCGGTCTCATAGATCCTATAGCATAATGGTGCTTGATGCTAATTGGAGGGAGGTAAAGAAGCCTGATCCCAGACATTATTACTGACGTTTAGATTCTCCTAGGGAATAATCTATTAAGTGTAATTTTGGGTGCAGTAATTATGTACAGTGTGGGAAAATGCATTCCTGTATTGATATTGTTGTTTTTGTACCTTTTGCAGTTGCCCGTTTGAAGGAAGGTTCCATAAATTTAGGCCCAAGCGGGGACGTTGGATTCCACCAGAGGGAGATTGTAGCCCTGTGTAATTTTGGTGTTACATGCCTCTTTCTTTCTGTGCAGTAATCCCTGTTAAGAGGGCAGGTTTGCCAGAAGTTATCATGAGGATTGCCTCACCCCATGTGAGGTGTAATATGTAGCAAAGGAAGTGACAGCATGCTCTGTGTCCACTAACAGTGACACAAGGGTGGGCCTTCTGGAAGCTATATAATACGCAACACTTCCTAAAGTTAGTGTGTTCTGTACAGGCTGAGTTCAAGATCAAGTCTGTCAAGTGGTTGCAGAGAGTAACACGCTGACTTCACACTGTGCCAGGGCTCTGGCACAGATTGTGGCCCTCCCTTAGGGGAGAGGTGGCAGAGATAACCCTGTCTCTATTACAGAGTCAGGAGGGAACTTCCTTGAGGTGGGGAACTATGCTGATGTGCGGCTAAGTACCGGCCGCTATGATGGGCAGTCTGCCGCGGATTAAGTCAATAAAGATGCCCATGATTCAAAGAGCCTTCTTGCCTGAGACTGGAGTTAATCAGGGAGAAGTTGCACCCAGGGGTTCTCTTCCAGACACTCCTCCCTGCTGTCGTGGGGACCTGGAAGAGATGGAGGCGCTGTACCAACTGTGAGTAGAACTCAGCACTACCTCACGAACCAGTCATGGTGAAATCCCCAATACCATCAAGCGGGAGACTCAGGAGTCCTGTGAGCCAGCAGGTGCACCACATAACATGACACGTAACGGGGGGGTGGTGGGCTAGTTTCTCACATAGGGGTTAGGATCAGAAGGGCCCAGGGAAACACTGTTACATATATAATATATATATATATATATATATATATATATATATATATAATGGGGGGCTCATCAGTGTGGGGTTAGTTACACTGGCTATGCAAAGCTGAAGCAAGCAAATTTTTGTCACTTTTTTAACTCACCATAACTTAACTAAGTATGGTAAAACCCATCCTGATAATATATATATACAGCAAAGCTGAAGCAATCAGGATGGTTTTAACCATACTTACAGTAGTTAAGTACGATGGGAGAGGTAAGAGGATATTCAGGATTGATCTCTGTTACGGATACCAAGAGTATGGAGAATGTGAAGTAGAAGAGGGTTGTCCATAGTATCAAAGGCTGCAGAGAGGACGAGTAATATTTGTACAGTATGAGCAAAGTGTAATTAACTTTATCTTTTGCAGCATGGAGGTTATTAGTTATTTTGGTGAGGGCTGTTTCAGTGAAGTGGGCAGTGCGGATGCCAGAAAGAGAGGGTCTAGGAGAAAGTATGTGGTGAGAAAATGGAGCAAGCGAGAGAAAGGCGCTCAAGGAGTTTAGATGCAAATGGCAGGAAGGAGACAGGGCAATAATTAGAGAGACAGGTAGGGTCAAGCTTGGTGTTTTTGAGTAAGGGTATAACTGTTGCATGCTTGAAGGAGGTGGGAAAGGTGCCAGTGCAGAGGGAGGAGTTGAAAATATGGGTAAGTGTAGAGATTAGAGTAGGAGCAAGAGGTTTTAGGAGATGGAAGGTAATGGGGTCAAGAGGGCAGATGTTAGAGGGAGAAGAGGAGATCAGTCGTGACATCTTCCTCTGTGACAGAATAAAAGGAGTCGAGGAAGGAGGAGAGTTAGGAAGATGAGTAAAATGTGCGGAGGATACAGTGGGGTTATCTTGCTGAATAGAATCCACCGTTGTCTTGAAATAGTCTGCAAAGTCCTGAGGTGAAACTCCACTTAAGAATGGTTCACTTTAAATCTGGAATGCTGCCTCCTCCTGCAGTGCTGCTACACCAGTGAATCTGTAAATATATGGGCGTAAGAAGTCACCTGATCCCATTTACTTTCAGCCCAGACAGCTCAATTAACACATGAGGCACAGAAGACCTGTTTATTTGTAATCAGATTATTTGTAATCAGATTTCTCATACCTATGCTAGCTGCTGGATTGACTAATTAGTTTAGCCCAGCAGATGTTAATACTGTTGCAGAAACAGAAACAAGTCACTCAGTGCATACCTGAGAAAAGAAAGATGAAGTTTGATACGATCTTACAAGATGAGGCCTCTATCATTCCCTGTTAAACTCCACTTAAAAATGGTCCACTATAAAGAAGGGACGCTGCCTGCCTGCAGTGAAGCAGATTGGAATATATTCTATAGCATTTCAATTATTGTATGTGTATACAGGTGAGAAGAGGATGATTTAGATGGTGGCAATATGGTAACCATGTGTTGGATTGAAAACTTTGGCTTTCCTCACTATAATAGAATATGTAGGGGGGAGCATATAAGGTCAAAAAAGGTTGTTACATATTCTAATTTATGGAGGTTGTAAAGCAGCAGGCAGGACATTGCTGCCACACTGCCCTTTCCGGTACCTCTATAAATAGGTGTAGCCAGGTCCCCCTCTGGGTTATTACTTTTAGCTTTTACGGCACTAACCTGCGTGGCGGTCGGGGATTCGCCTTGGACTCCGGTGAGAAGGATGAGGTGCAGGGCAGCTGAGGGGAAGAGAAGCGGCAGCACCTAGGGTGATCGCGTCGCAGGTGGTTTCTGTAGCAGGTTGCCGCCATCTTGCACAAGGTTCGCGCATGCGCAGGGCGGCGGCCATGTCAGGTTGCGCAGGAGCAATGCGCAGGGCGCATGCGGCGGCCCATAGAGACAGGTTAAGCAGGGAACTACAAGTCCCATGAGCCTGAGGAGCCTGAGACATGTGACGCATGGCAGCCAATCGCGCGACAGGATTTTGCTGGAGACAGTTGTAACAGTTTGGAATGCTAAAAGGGTGAGGCAGTTGATCCTGGGAGATAGAGAGGGGAGGAGGTGCGTATGCAGGAGTCAGTGACCCTCTAAATTAGGTCAGTATACCCCTAGGCCCCAGCTAAGGCCCTGAGTCACCGCTAGCTTGTGGTTGCTGTAGGGACAGCCCTTTGTGTAGGGACCTTGCCTGTTGTATTCAGTACCAGTCAGGGACAAAGCTGCTGAAGATGAGTAAACGACAAAAGAACAAGGCGCACAATGCACATAGTGAAGCACAATTAAAAAAGTGAATTTTACTAAAGGATAATATGTTCTGCGTACATCAGAATAAATAAAATCAAGCAATGGATTAGTGGGGTTACCACACAGAGGGATAGCTGGAAATGTCGCTCTTCGCTCGATGCAGGGGAGGAAACAGGAGACCAGCGGTCATCTATCCAGACAGGAGGGCCCTCTGAGTCCGTGGAGTACACTCACTCTGTCTCAAGGTGATAGGATGGTATGTCCACAGTGTTAAGTCCCGCACACAGGTCCCGTAACAAGGTACAGCAGCCTCCGTCAGTACCACCACTGCCAAATGCCGACAGCACGCCGCTTCGCCTCGTGGGGCGTCTGCCGATGACGTCACGGACTTCTCCTCTACTGCAGTACCCAGAGGAGCGTCCACAGCAGCGCACAGCACATTTGGTGGTCATGTCCGGAGATACAGAGATTCTGGACCATGATCCAGAGGCTCATACACGAAGTCATGGGACTATCCCTACCCTTGGACCCATTGACCCTGGTGCTGAACAAACCAATCGAAGATCTCCCCTCACTAATGTCCAGACTAGTAACGGCCATATTGACGGCAGCTAGGTGCTCCATAGCAGCCGCTTGGAAGCAGACTAAAGCCCCCTCTAGAACGACTGTCACTTGGAGAATTAATGAAGTTATGACCATGGAGAAACTGACCGCCATGCTCCAAAAGAAAATACCCCAGTTCCTGAATACCTGGGACCCCTGGTTAGCAAAGTAGACTCAACCGAACCGAGTCGCGGAGGCAGGAGCATGCCACCCCCCCCTTTCTCCCCCCCGGACTCCGGGGGAGGAGAGGATGCTACAGAGTCCCCTGGACGACTCTCCCTCCCTCCCCCTGGACCCTCCTCCCCCCATATACCCCTGTATGTCTTTTTCCTCCCCCCCCCCTCTCTCCCTCCCCTCTATATCCCCCCCACCCAAGAAAATGGCTTGTTATATGGTCACTCATAGATTGTAAAAAGCATCACTGTCATGGGATCATGACACCCTTGTATGTACTGCATTATCTGATTGTGCCCAATAAAAAAATTGTTACAAAAAAGAAAAGGAGTCTGGTCCCAGACCAGGAATATCAGATTACTGTAACGGATCGGGGCACTCGCTCTTCCCAGCGTGCCCCTGTCACCTTGGTCCCTCCGGCTAGCCCTTCCCTTCCTCTGCCTTTGCGATCCCTGCTCCACTCCCTTGAGGCATGCTCAGCGCGCTCCCGTTCGCGGTCCGCATACTCGCGCAGTTCTTCCATTGTGTGCGTGCGTTCCCGCTCCCTGGTCTCCCATCAGGGGACTCACGCCCCTCGGCGTACCTCCGTCCCTTCACCTGCTTCCTCCGCTCCTTTCCCCTCGCTTACCCTTCAGCCGAGCACCTCCTCCGCGATACTTCCCCCACGCTCTGGCACTCGGTTATTGCGTGCACGTGACCGCGTTACAGAGGGCGTGCGCACTGGCTCTATTTACCAATCCTCCCCTGATACTGGTTCCGCCCCTCGGAGCTTACAGGCCATTACCCTAGATTACCTCCATGTCTCCTCCCGTACTCACACACCTATCCCTGCAAGATCCCAAACAAACCCCTGCTCCACCCCTTCCTGCTATTTGTCCTCCCTCCTTTATAACCCCAGTCTGCCCTCTGCTTCCTCGCTCTGCATAGCTTTCCTGTAGCTCCTGTGTGTACAGTGTCTATTCCCAGCTCCCTTGTCTATTTCAGCTCTGGTTCTTTTCCCTGCCCTTGTTTGGATTCCCTTGGTTTGTACTTGAACTCTGCTGTAGACTTTGACTACGCTGCCTTCTCCTGCCCTTGAACCTTGGCTTTTGGACATCACTACACTGCTCTCTTCTATCCCTGGACTCTGGCTCTTGGACAACTACCTTCCGACCTCTGGCGCCCAGGACTCAGCAAGTATAACGTTAACTCTTAGGCTAAGGTCCCGTTGCACGCGTCCGCACGGCTGGCTTGCTTGCCGGCGGCGCGTGCAACTCGCTGTACCGCGATCTGCGGTCTACAGGATACTTTTCTCGGAGCGGGGGGGCGTGGCCAAACGGGTCGGGGGGGGGGGGGGCGCGGCCATGACGTGAGGGGTGCGGCCATGACGTGAGGGGCCGGAGCGGGAGGTGGGCGGGAGTGGGAGGATTGACAGGGAGGGGGGGGCGTGGCTTGAGCGGAGGGACCCGCTACTCTTCCCCCCCTCCCTCCACTGGCTGCCACGGGCTGCAGGTAAGTAAAAAAAACACACACACGTAGGCACTCATACATACATACACACACACACACACACACACAGGCAGGCACTCACGCACTCATACACACACACACACACACACACACACAGAGACAGGCACGCACGCACTCATACACACACACACACAGACAGAGACAGGCACGCACGCACTCATACACACACACACACAGACAGAGACAGGCACGCACACAGACAGGCACACACATACACACACACAGGCAGGCACGCATGCACTCAGACACACACACAGAGAGGCACTCACGCTGCTTTCACTCCACACTCCTCCCCGCTCCCCGAAGCCTCTCCTCCTCCCGCAGCCTCCCCTCCCCATTGGCTCACAGCCACACCACGTGATGCGTCAACGCTAGGAAACACCATTCTGTGGTGTCTCCTAGCGGCTGACGCGCCACAGCGTGTAGTCAGCTGTGCCGCCAGGGGGGACCGGGACCGGCTCGCCAGGATTCCCCTGCTGGTGGGGAACTCGCTACATTGCCGCCCGCGCCAACGAGCGCAGCGGGTCCCAGGCCTAACTCACCAGGTCCGGCAACGCAATTACCACACTCCGGGCACGCCCTCACTGCTGTGAGTGCATGTTATACAATTATCCACCTCAGTACTGGGGACTGGCCAGGTCTGCGGGCATACAGGCATTACAATTACTCAAAAATACAAAAAAGGATGTGAAAGTGTGCAGCTAATACATGGTAAGACACACAAAGTGAATACAATGTGAAATAAACAATATTGTGGACCTTATAAGTGTAAATACACTAATGATGCATCCGCAGCCTTTCTTGGGGGGTGGCTCGACACCCCTAGAACTAGAGAAACGACAAAAGAACAAGGCGCACAACGCACATAGTGAAACACAATAAAAAAAGTGAATTTTACTAAAGGATAATAAGTTCTGCGTACTGTACATCAGAATAAATAAAATCAAGCAATGGATTAGTGGGATTACCACACAGAGGGACAGCTGCAAACTTCACTCTTCGCCCGATGCAGGGGAGGAAACAGGAGACCAGTGGTCATCTATCCAGACAGGAGGGCCCTCTGAGTCCGTGGAGTACACTCACTCCATCTCAAAATGATAGGATGATAGGTACAGCAGCCTCCGTCAGTACCACCACTGCCAAACGCCGACAGCACGCCGCTTCGCCTCGTGGGGCGCCTGCCAATGACGTCACGGACTTCTCCTCTACTGCAGTACCCAGAGGAGCGTCCATAGCAGCGCACAGCACACAGGGCGGCACAAAGTACATAAAATGGGAAAGGCTTTCACAGGGGACAGGGAGGAATAAACCAAGGGTGATCTTGGCCACAAATGAGTATACAAAATGAGCAGAAACACATTCCAATGCGTTTCGTAACAGAAAGTTACTTCTTCAGGGAATACAGGCAGCTGGGGGAGTGTACATACTTATATACCAAACAACCCCTAATCCAAAATAAGGTATCATATTACTGCACCAATCCGTGAAGGCGCATTAAATTGCTCATTAAGGTTCTGCAAATACAGTGTCAATTAAAAGAAACAGAACATATAAAAAGTACAAAATACAATAAAAACAATACAAATACATAATATTTAGGCGACAGAATTCTGAAAGAGAAAAGCCACAATTAGAGCCATACAGGTGCGAAAATAAAGACAGACATGTATATATATGGGTGCTTAAAGATTAATACAGGGACCAAATATCTATATCTTCGTTTAACCCCTTAGGGGTCAACGAACTCATTTGGTAAATCCAAAAGGTTTCTTGGTAGGAGAGGCTTTTAATTCTATCGCCTCCCCGCCTCTCTTTAGGAACCACTTTAATGCCCTTAAACATTACTGCACCGACACACTTTATTCGAGCAAATACCCAGTATGTACCTGGCAGATACCTGGAATGCGCCGCTCCTCACCTCTGACAAGCCCCGTTGCATTTGCCTTCCCAGCCTGGGTTCATGCCTGGCTGACGGGCGGCTGATCTGTTAAATGATAATGATTAGGATTTAATAGGCTGCAATGCTTCGCGTGTCTACCAGATGGCATAAATTCATGAATTGTAATGCAGTATATATATATACTGTGCAGTATTGCAGCCAGCGGGAATAAAATGCTTCAATCCCTGCCTAGAAAATAACCCAATGCACTCGGGCAGAAAACAGTCACAAACCTCAATACACCCGGGTATACCCGAATTCATGGGACTAGCCGAGCTCGAATAAAGTGTGTCGCCAGTGTAGTTTAGAAGGGTCTTTATTATGATGTAGTGCATAGTGGCGGGAAAGGCTATGTTTTTCATAACCAATTTTGATGTTCCTGATATGCTCCTGTATACGGATCTTTAAGCATCTTTTTGTGCGGCCTATATATTGAAGGCCGCACTCACAATTAACCAAATAAACCACATGGGTTGAATTGCAATTAATAAAGGAATCAATGGCAAAGCTCTCACAGGTAACAAACGATTTGAATGTTTTCCTCTCAGGGTGTAGGTGCTTACATATTGAAAACCTCCCACACTGGAAGTTACCAACTGGTCTATCACCAATCCAAGTGATTGGGGCAGGTTTAACACAAACATTACCCACATCACTGGGGGCCAATGAATTTTTAAGATTTGTTGCCCTCCTATATATGAATTTGGGGGCATCTGGAAGGCGGTCACCTAGAACTGGGTCATTACATAAAATTGCCCAATGTCTCTGAATAATTTTTTCAATTTTCTTATTAACTGAGTTGAAGGTTGTAATTAAAGGTACCTCTAACAGATTACTCTGATTATTTATTTGTTCCTTAATTTTTGGGACTAACATTGTTTGTCTGTCCATACAACGTACTATATCAAGATCTTTAGACAAGCTAACACTCGAATATCCTCTTTCAAGGAATTTGTCAAACAACAATTGGGACTGCTCCTCAAAATCATGTTCCCCACTACAATTTCGTTTAATCCTAATGAATTGACCTCTGGGAATATTAGTAATCCATGATTTTTTGTGGTTACTACTCGCCATTAACAAGTTGTTGGCATCGATTTCTTTAAAGAAAACTTTGGTAGATATGTTCCATTGTCCAATGCTGTCAATTGTAAGTCCAAAAAGTTAATACTGATGGGGTCAGAGACATGTGTAAAAACCAAGTTTTTGTCATTGGTGTTCAAGTAGGTGAGGAAAGAGCAAAAGGACGAATCATCCCCCTCCCAGACACAGAGGATGTCGTCCCATATAGCGACGCCAAATGATGATATGTTGTCTGAAGGGGTTGTTGTTCCAAATGCTCTGCAACTCCCACTGACCAATATACAGGTTTGCGAAACTGGGAGCAAATCTTGTGTCTATTGCAGTTCCGCAAACCTGTATAAAGAACTCTGCAAGGAACATAAAATAATTGAGGGTAAGTATGAAGTCAATGGATTTCAAAATAAATTCGGTGTTAAGGTGATGTAGTGTCGTATCTGCCTCCAGGAAAAATCTGACCGCAAGGAGTCCCTTGTAATGTGGAATGTGAGTGTAGAGCGCCTGCACATCACAAGTGATCCATTTGTAGGTACTCTTCAACTCAAAATCCTGAAAAGTGTGCAGGACAGAAGATGTATCTTTTAAATAAGATGGCAAAAGACTTACATAAACTAGCAAGAAGAAATCCACATACTGCGAAAGGTTCGCAGGAAAGGAAGGGGCGGACAGAAGGGAAAAGTATGGGTGAAAGGTAAGTGAACCTCTGTGTTAAAACCAGAAAGATACTAATCATGCAAAAAATGCTGCAGTTCCCAGTCAACATTAAGACCGTGTGGTTGCAAAGTATCTAACAAAAATATCCATTGCATCTCCATTTAATTTAATTTATTAAGTCGGTTTCCCCCTCTGATGTTAGTAGGGATACGAGTGACGCCAAAGAATCTAAAGTTCTTCAGACCACCATTCAAACAGGATGTAAAATGTTTGCTGACGGGATGGAAAAGATCTTTTTTGAGTATCAATCTTACATGTTCAGATATTCTGATGTGTAGCGGGCGAATTGTTCGTCCAACATATTTGGCTTTGCAGCCACACATTATAACATACACCACATAACTCGTGTGACAATTGATAAATGTAGAGATTCTAAATTTGGACACTGTAGATACCGTAGCTATTCTTTTAGTAAGTATTGCATACTGGCAGCATTTACAGAATCCACATTTAAAGAACCCTTTGGGTATAGTTGTTACTTGTGATGTAGATGGAGACTGAAATAGACTTTTGGAAAGGGACGTAGCCAAGGTATTTGCTCTTCTAAATGCAAATCTTGGTTTCTGCACATATGGTTCCAAATCTGGGTCAACTTTCAACACATTCCAATGTTTGGATATAATGTGTTGAATTTGTGGGGCCTGTCTACTGAATTTAGTTATAAACAAGGGATTGTCTGCAAAAGTATTTTTAGTCAGTTTGTTGTTTTTTTTCTTTTTTAACAACATAGTTCTATCCGCACAGTCAGCATGCATGAAGGCCTGTTCTATATCTTTAGTAGAATAACCTCTATCTGCAAATTTGAGACTTAGATTCTTGGAGTGTTGGAGAAATTTGTCCTGATCTGAGCATAATCTTTTGTGGCGTAAAAATTGCCCTTTTGGTATACCACGGATCATGGATCTAGGATGGCAGCTCTTAGCATATAAATATGAATTTCTTGAGTGGGGCTTGGTATAAATGTCAGAAGAAATCAAAGATCCTGGGCCACCATGGAGTGTCACATCTAAAAAATTAATATTGTGAGGATCAGTGATGAATGTAAAATGAAGATTAATTTCGTTAGTGTTTAAAGTGTCAATAAAAGTGTGTAGTGAATGAAGATCACCATCCCAAATGAAAACCAAATCATCAATATACCGTTTATAGAAAATAATATTTGAACGAAAAATATTAGTGTCACCAAAAACGTGAGTGCTTTCCCATAAACCCATAAAAAGGTTGGCATATGAGGGCGCAAATGACGTCCCCATAGCCGTACCTTGTGTCTGAAGATAAAAAAGTGAGTCAAATAAAAAATAATTGTGTGTCAATAGAAACCAGATACAATCGCTAATGAAAGTGGTTTGTGCAGTGGAAAGAGAAGATAGTTCCAAATAGTGAAAAATAGCTTTAAGGCCGTGTTCATGTGCAATGATTGTATAGAGTGATGTGACATCCATGGTGACCCATCTGTAGCTCTCCTTCCAAACAATATTCTCCAACTCAATAAGTAAGGCAGTGGTGTCCTGTAAAAATGATGGTAGTTGTTGTACAATGGGCTGTAGGAAATGATCGACATAGCGAGATACACCATCTCCCAAAGATCCAATACTGGAGACGATGGGTCGCCCCGGAGGGTTCTCCAATGATTTATGGATCTTTGGGAGATGGTGGAATATCGGTATGATGGGGGATTCGCATTTGAGATATTTTCTCTCTTTATTGCTCAGAACTTGTAGGACATCACCTAGCTCGAGAAGTGTTTCTAGTTCTGCAAGAAACCTCTTTGTGGGATCAGTTCTCAACCTTGTATAAAATGTGTTGTCACTCAATAATCGAATGGCTTCTTTCCTATAATTGATAGAGGATTGTACAATAATGGCCCCTCCTTTATCCGCATTTTTGATTACAATGGAACGGTCATTTTTGAGTGATTCTAAATCTACTTTTTCTTGTCTGGTTAAATTATGTGTTCAATGAGTAGACCCTGGAAAGGAGAAACCTTTTGCTAATAGTCTAAGGTCTCTATTAACCAGACATTCAAACGTAGAGATGCATGAGCCCTTAGAACTATTTGGGATGAAAGATGAACGAGATTTTAATCCTGAATCAACGTGTCCAAAGAAAGGGGGTTCTATGGAAATGTCTGTGCAACATTCATCGTAGAGTTTGTGCATGTCTGTGTTGAACGCATGTTCTCTAAAAGAGCACACTCCCTTATTCAGTAATGAATTATCAGGCTCCGTCGTATCAACAATTGGATTCACTGCCATTTGACCCTTTTTAGAAAACAATTTTTTCAGCGCCAACTTGCGCGTATATTTTTGAAGATCTATGATTGTGTTAAAGAGATCAAAGTCCTCTTGGGGCGCGAAGTTTAAACCTTTATTGAGAAGGACAATTTGTTGTGGGGTGAGCGGGGTGTCTGAGATGTTAATGATGTTGCTAAGGGAGGGGTCTAGGAGTATTTTTTCCTCTTGTTGTCTGAGCCTGATGTTTTCTCTGCTCTTTTTCCCCCTTCTGCACCTTTTCCGTTTTTTGATGGTACATAATGTGTGTTTGGGAGATTGGTTTTAGATCTATCATCTTTGTGACTAGAAATATATGTATTTTTGAAATATCCATCATCAGAATCTCTATGGTCTTTTATGCTTTGTTTTGAAAAGGACACTGATGGTCTGTCCATATTGTCAGACGAATCTGTATCAAAACTAGACCTTCGTTCTGTGTATGGTGATTTCAAAATTGATCTAGTTGTGGGCTTTTGATTAAAATGATCACTGTCAGTAGACATCTTGCGAGGCGTAGAGTGAAACATAGCTCTAGGCCTATCAAAATCTCTATTGGAACCCAATCTTTCCCAAGAATACACTTGGTTCCTCTCATAATCTACTAAATGACTTGCCTAGGCGCCACAGCTTTCTAATAAATTGTAGAGTGTAATACAGTGCAATTAAATGATGTTACCCGACAGGGTACTTCTCAAACCTTCCAGGGAAATATGCTCGGATTTCCCACAAGTACAGTCGTGATTGGTTGTGGAAAGTGAGCGACCCAGTCAGGAAAACAACATGTGAATAAAAAACATATACAAACAATTATTGTGCAGTATTGTGATTCAATAATAAAGAAATATACGTGAATCTTAGCTCTGGGGGAGAACCTACTTACAGCAATATGTAGGGTAAATTAGCTTTTCTCTGACATTGTCAGATAGTGATATAGTAGTGAGGTTTTCTTTGGGTAGAACTTAAATCCCCTCTTGATCTTCCCTTCTGAGGGTTACTTCATGGATGGTATAACTCGGTTTCCCATAGAATATATATAAAAGAAGAGCAGAAGAAACGGCCAATAGTATAGCTTGCAAAGAACAGAGTTTTATGATCAATGAAATTTGTAGGACATGTACTCACATTCAGTACACAAATATCAGACACATAAAGGTATCTTTTGCGCTCTGTGCGCCTGCTGTGCTGTCTCCCCGTCCTCCTCTGTTCCTAGTGCTGCCGTCGCCCAATGGCGTCTGACGTCACTTCCGGGTGGTATCTGGTCGCATCAGATGGTGATAGACTGCGAGGCGCCGAGAGGGGGATCACTGGAGAGCACAAACGTCTGGAGTCTTTTGGTCTTCGCTTCCAGTCAGCTGCAGCTTGACTGAATAAGCTCTGGATCAGGCTCTACGCGTTTCGCTGCGTCATACAGCTTCGTCAGGAGCG
Organism: Ascaphus truei; assembly: GCF_040206685.1. Classification (NCBI taxonomy): domain Eukaryota; kingdom Metazoa; phylum Chordata; class Amphibia; order Anura; family Ascaphidae; genus Ascaphus; species Ascaphus truei. Next base: position 152,626,138 of record NC_134486.1, on the reverse strand, counting down.
TCATGCAGGGTTGCGTGGGCTTAGTGTATTTATGTGATTAAAGCCTAATTGGTTAATTGATCCTAATCTCTTTCAAATGGTTCAAAACATAGTTTAACCCACAGGTTTGCCTTTACATAGGCACATTACTCTGTGGTCAAAAAAACCTACACTCATTGCTTAACTAATAGTTAAAATACATTAAAAAAGTTTTTTATTAAGACAATCTTTATTTCTACATACTTTAAAACTATAAAAAATTTAATTAATTAGTTATATAAATTTATTGAGTACTGGAACAAAACAGTAAATCTGATAACTCATTCTGTCCAATTCATTATAATTTGAATAAATTTAAGAAAAACATATAATACTATCCTTTTATCTAACAATAATTATTAAACACAATACAGTAAGTCATGAAAAACTATCTAGGTTGGGAGAGAGGAGAGATATAAAACAAATATTAGTATGGCAAATAATGTCTGCATTAAATATTGTATAAGGAATATTTAGATTAATATATGCTACAAGATGTTATCTTTTAATTGGAGGTAGACTTAAGGGTAAAGGTCAATGTATTATAGATTGGAGTATATAATAAAATAAAATTGTTAAAATAATTAATAAAAATTAAACTAACGGCGGGACTATAATCGATGTTAAAAAAGCAATTAAAAAACCTTTATATAAAAGATTTATATATAAAATAAGGGAATATCTATCAATTTTAATAGTACTATTCTTAATTTTAAGTTTATGAGTTTAAAATTCATTAAAACATTACACTTGATAAAAAAAAATTTTAAAATTTTTTTTACCAAAAAACAAACCTAAGACAAGCAACAATTAAAAGAAATATTGTTGTCAAGAGGCCAAAAGTGGTGTAATTTCAATCATGTAAAAAGGGTAGCACTTCAAAGTCTGAATTCAAGCCATGTGGTATTAATGTATCTAGCTTATGAATCCAGTACATTTCCCTTTTACTTAAATCCACCTCTCGTGAGCGGCCCCTCCAATGTTGTTTCACATTCTCGATAGCCATAAATTTCAGACTATCCGGATTTGACTGATGGTATTTGGCGTAGTGCTTTGAAACGCTGTGAGTTAGAATCCCCCTTCTAATATTACTAAGGTGTTCAAGAATGCGGGTGCGAATGGGCCTTGACGTCTTCCCTACATATTGTAGCCCGCACGGGCACTGGAGTATATAAATTACAAAATTAGTGGTACAATTAATATACTGCTTAATTTTAAAAGACTCGTTGTTCCTTTGGCTTTTAAAACTAGTTTTGTCTTTTAATTTATGTTGGCAGGCCTTGCAAGAAGAGCAGCCATAAAAACCTGTCAGATCTTTGAGCCACCCTTGATTCATTTCTCTTGTGTTTCTTAAAGCGCTAGGTGCAATTAAGTTTTTTATATTTTGTGCCTTTTTAAAAATTATTTTTGGATTGTCCGGTAAGATTTCCCTTAAAATATTGTCTGATTTTAAAACATGCCAGTGTTTACGTAAAATCTTTTCTATAGTCTTAGCTTCTTTATTAAAAGTAGTCATAAACGCAGTATCATATGGATTGATCGAAGTGGGAGATATAAGATTTGTTTTTTTGTTAGATATTAGAGTTTCTTTTCTATCTAAATTCTTTGCCTTCGTAAATGCATTATCTAAAGTGTCTTGGCTATAATTTTTCTCCATAAATCTTTTTTCCAAAACTTTGCATTGATCATTGAACACATTATCTTCGGTACAATTTCTGCGGAGCCTCCTATATTGGCTATAGGGGACCCCGTCCATCCACTGATGGTGATGGCAACTCGATCTCAAGATGAAATTGTTGCAGTCAACGTTTTTAAAATGTGTCTTGGTTTTTAGAGTACCTCCCTCTATATAAATATTTAAATCTAGATATTCGACTGAAGTCTCGCTTATAGTATGTGTAAATTTCAGATTGAGATCATTTTTATTCAAATCTAAAATAACTAAAAATGAAAACATAGTGATCAAACAGGCCGATAAAGGCGGTGGGACAGTTATAATGGACAAAGAGGATACTCTAAAAACCAAGACACATTTTAAAAACGTTGACTGCAACAATTTCATCTTGAGATCGAGTTGCCATCACCATCAGTGGATGGACGGGGTCCCCTATAGCCAATATAGGAGGCTCCGCAGAAATTGTACCGAAGATAATGTGTTCAATGATCAATGCAAAGTTTTGGAAAAAAGATTTATGGAGAAAAATTATAGCCAAGACACTTTAGATAATGCATTTACGAAGGCAAAGAATTTAGATAGAAAAGAAACTCTAATATCTAACAAAAAAACAAATCTTATATCTCCCACTTCGATCAATCCATATGATACTGCGTTTATGACTACTTTTAATAAAGAAGCTAAGACTATAGAAAAGATTTTACGTAAACACTGGTATGTTTTAAAATCAGACAATATTTTAAGGGAAATCTTACCGGACAATCCAAAAATAATTTTTAAAAAGGCACAAAATATAAAAAACTTAATTGCACCTAGCGCTTTAAGAAACACAAGAGAAATGAATCAAGGGTGGCTCAAAGATCTGACAGGTTTTTATGGCTGCTCTTCTTGCAAGGCCTGCCAACATAAATTAAAAGACAAAACTAGTTTTAAAAGCCAAAGGAACAACGAGTCTTTTAAAATTAAGCAGTATATTAATTGTACCACTAATTTTGTAATTTATATACTCCAGTGCCCGTGCGGGCTACAATATGTAGGGAAGACGTCAAGGCCCATTCGCACCCGCATTCTTGAACACCTTAGTAATATTAGAAGGGGGATTCTAACTCACAGCGTTTCAAAGCACTACGCCAAATACCATCAGTCAAATCCGGATAGTCTGAAATTTATGGCTATCGAGAATGTGAAACAACATTGGAGGGGCCGCTCACGAGAGGTGGATTTAAGTAAAAGGGAAATGTACTGGATTCATAAGCTAGATACATTAATACCACATGGCTTGAATTCAGACTTTGAAGTGCTACCCTTTTTACATGATTGAAATTACACCACTTTTGGCCTCTTGACAACAATATTTCTTTTAATTGTTGCTTGTCTTAGGTTTATTTTTTGGTAAAATTTTTTTTTTTTTAAATTTTTTTATCAAGTGTAATGTTTTAATGAATTTTAAACTCATAAACTTAAAATTAAGAATAGTACTATTAAAATTGATAGATATTCCCTTATTTTATATATAAATCTTTTATATAAAGGTTTTTTAATTGCTTTTTTAACATCGATTATAGTCCCGCCGTTAGTTTAATTTTTATTAATTATTTTAACAATTTTATTTTATTATATACTCCAATCTATAATACATTGACCTTTACCCTTAAGTCTACCTCCAATTAAAAGATAACATCTTGTAGCATATATTAATCTAAATATTCCTTATACAATATTTAATGCAGACATTATTTGCCATACTAATATTTGTTTTATATCTCTCCTCTCTCCCAACCTAGATAGTTTTTCATGACTTACTGTATTGTGTTTAATAATTATTGTTAGATAAAAGGATAGTATTATATGTTTTTCTTAAATTTATTCAAATTATAATGAATTGGACAGAATGAGTTATCAGATTTACTGTTTTGTTCCAGTACTCAATAAATTTATATAACTAATTAATTAAATTTTTTATAGTTTTAAAGTATGTAGAAATAAAGATTGTCTTAATAAAAAACTTTTTTAATGTATTTTAACTATTAGTTAAGCAATGAGTGTAGGTTTTTTTGACCACAGAGTAATATGCCTATGTAATGGCAAACCTGTGGGTTAAACTATGTTTTGAACCATTTGAAAGAGATTAGGATCAATTAACCAATTAGGCTTTAATCACATAAATACACTAAGCCCACGCAACCCTGCATGACGCTCCTGACGAAGCTGTATGACGCAGCGAAACGCGTAGAGCCTGATCCAGAGCTTATTCAGTCAAGCTGCAGCTGACTGGAAGCGAAGACCAAAAGACTCCAGACGTTTGTGCTCTCCAGTGATCCCCCTCTCGGCGCCTCGCAGTCTATCACCATCTGATGCGACCAGATACCACCCGGAAGTGACGTCAGACGCCATTGGGCGACGGCAGCACTAGGAACAGAGGAGGACGGGGAGACAGCACAGCAGGCGCACAGAGCGCAAAAGATACCTTTATGTGTCTGATATTTGTGTACTGAATGTGAGTACATGTCCTACAAATTTCATTGATCATAAAACTCTGTTCTTTGCAAGCTATACTATTGGCCGTTTCTTCTGCTCTTCTTTTATATATATTCTATGGGAAACCGAGTTATACCATCCATGAAGTAACCCTCAGAAGGGAAGATCAAGAGGGGATTTAAGTTCTACCCAAAGAAAACCTCACTACTATATCACTATCTGACAATGTCAGAGAAAAGCTAATTTACCCTACATATTGCTGTAAGTAGGTTCTCCCCCAGAGCTAAGATTCACGTATATTTCTTTATTATTGAATCACAATACTGCACAATAATTGTTTGTATATGTTTTTTATTCACATGTTGTTTTCCTGACTGGGTCACTCACTTTCCACAACCAATCACGACTCCTCTCATAATCTGTTTTGTCTCTAAAGAACTTTTCTTGTTTCTTAGAGACTACACCCTTTTCCATTTGCTCTATATTTTGTAAAAGGATTTTGTCGTTATGGGGAAAACGATCCATATCACAAAATTTATGTAATTCTTTTTTAAGAATATCAATTTCAGTTGTAAGAGACTTTTTTTCTTTCACCTTATACCGTACAATCAATTGCATAAGATCAGTTGAACAAGTGTCCAATATTTTTCTCCAGTGTAATTCAAATTCTTTATCTGGAAAGCCAAATGAGGGCATTTTCTTCACACGTAATCCTCTAGGGATTCGTTTGACCCTTAAATAGTTCTCCAGTGATGTTATGTCACAAAAAATTCTGATGTCTTGGGTTAACAGCTTTTCCAGTTTAACAAAATGATCAATTAAATCTGTAGCATTGTCACATGTGATGTTGGCTGAAGATTCATCAAATAAGTGTAAAGCCCTTTTTGTTCTTTCTGAGTTATTCCCGCATTTCTGCACATAGCTGGTAGTAATATCAGTTGTTATGTCCTGTTCCTCATCCATGTTATATAGGGATTCAATTCAACCCTTTAGATTAGTAATCAGAGATATCTTAATCATATATTTCTTTCAACAATAAAAGAGTCACCACTAACCCTGGTATAATGTGGGTAATCTTCTTAGTAATACATATATTTAAATCCCACAATTGACTCGAGCAACCTGTGTACTGTCTGGTAGAACTGGATAATGAGATTTATCCTATCAGGTGCATCAGAGTCTCTTTATAGTAGCCGCTGCAGGTAATGAATATGTATATAGTCTTAGACAAAAGGAAAAGCAACTGGCCCTGCTTAGGGCACCAAATGTTGCAAGCACTCACGGTTTGGGGAGTAATGATGGTTTGATGAGGTCCTCAGTAGCCGTGTAGTTGCACCGCCAACCCTTTCATGACTAGCGTCACGTGGGGCGGTCGCGCGACCGGCGGTGTTCTTCTCTGGTGTCTGTAGAAGGGGACCGGTAGGCTCCGTTACTCTGCAGGGCTGTTGGTCTCTGGTCTCTGTGATAAACTACTACCTCTGGCGTGTCAGCCGTATGATGCGAGGCGGTCACGTGACCCGCGGGACTCCCCTCCGTGTGCAGCAGCTACCGGTGTGCAATCCAACATAAAGCAGTATGTGAGCTCTTCCAGCAGCAGCAGGAAAAATCGTGGAGCACAACCGAGAAAACGAAGCAGGGTAGACGTGGTGTGGTGACTTCAAATTTTTTTTATTCAAACAGACAGGTGTAGCTAGTGGATCCAAGGATATGGCGCACTGCCAGAGAGTCCTGAAAAGATGAATCAGGAACAAAAAGTACACTTAGTACGAAACGCGTAGGTGCGTTTACCTGTCCATCATTAGTGTGTTTATCAGCATGCAATAAACTTCACATCATTTTTTTCATCTTTGGAGTGGCCTGGCTGTTTTTTGTTCCTGATTCATCTTTTCAGGACTCTCTGGCAGTGCGCCATCAACGCTCTCTATATCCTTGGATCATCACAAGATGGATTGCATGCCGCTGACGACACGAGTGCCCCCTTGGTAGTACAGGTACAGAGCCATAGTGCTTTTTATTTATCCTGCATACCATGGTCATTGACCACTTATGTCTACAGTATATACTGGTTTGGGTTGCTGATATTGATATGCAGTGAGGGTCTGGCTGACTCCACAATTGTCCCACCAGTTGCTAATCAATTCTATTGGGGGCACTCCAACGTGGCTAAGGTTAACCCTTTGTGGACCTTTTCTTAATACTGGATGTCCTACAAGGACTGGTATAAATTTAGAGCATCACATTCACTCTGCTTCTATGTAGCTAGTGGATCATCTGACGCGTTTCAGCCCTAGGGCCTTTGTCAAAGAATGATCCATCAGCTTAAGGGATACATAGATATAGGCAGAATTAACACAGAACACCTGCACCAAATAAAGATCAGGTGAGGTGGGTAATTCACCTAATACCACTGGGTGGGAACATAAAAAACGTTTAAAAACAGTGCCAGCAATATATCATACAGATCATGATTACATGAAGATAACTAATGTAAAGCAATGTCAGCCTTGTAATAACTGACTTAAATATAAGTAAATCTCAACGTTATGTATGCATGTAATGATTGCTTGGCAACAATAAAATACAAAATGAATAAAACAACAACAGTCTGTTATGAAACAATGTTATTCAGTATATTATGTATAACATGTAAATATCTCAGTTCGACATAATAAATGGACCATGACAGGACCATAACAACTTTTTGAGAACTTATTTGTAATGGAGCAGGTTATCTGAGCAATGTGATGAGGGCATTACATGAGGGGGAGAGGGGGAGAGGGGGAGAGGGGGAGGAGGAGGGGGAGGGGGATGGGGGGGGGGAGGGGGGGGAGGGGGAGAAGGGGGGGAGAAGGGGGGGGGAGGAAGGGGCAGACAGAAGGGAAAAGTATGGGTGAAAGGTAAGTGAACCTCTGTGTTAAAACCAGAAAGATACTAATCATGCAAAAAATGCTGCAGTTCCCAGTCAACATTAAGACCGTGTGGTTGCAAAGTATCTAACAAAAATATCCATTGCATCTCCATTTAATTTAATTTATTAAGTCGGTTTCCCCCTCTGATGTTAGTAGGGATACGAGTGACGCCAAAGAATCTAAAGTTCTTCAGACCACCATTCAAACAGGATGTAAAATGTTTGCTGACGGGATGGAAAAGATCTTTTTTGAGTATCAATCTTACATGTTCAGATATTCTGATGTGTAGCGGGCGAATTGTTCGTCCAACATATTTGGCTTTGCAGCCACACATTATAACATACACCACATAACTCGTGTGACAATTGATAAATGTAGAGATTCTAAATTTGGACACTGTAGATACCGTAGCTATTCTTTTAGTAGGTATTGCATACTGGCAGCATTTACAGAATCCACATTTAAAGAACCCTTTGGGTATAGTTGTTACTTGTGATGTAGATGGAGACTGAAATAGACTTTTGGAAAGGGACGTAGCCAAGGTATTTGCTCTTCTAAATGCAAATCTTGGTTTCTGCACATATGGTTCCAAATCTGGGTCAACTTTCAACACATTCCAATGTTTGGATATAATGTGTTGAATTTGTGGGGCCTGTCTACAGAATTAAGTTATAAACAAGGGATTGTCTGCAAATGTATTTTTAGTCATTTTTTTTTTTTTTTTTTAACAACATAGTTCTATCCGCACAGTCAGCATGCATGAAGGCCTGTTCTATATCTTTAGTAGAATAACCTCTATCTACAAATTTGAGACTTAGGTTCTTGGAGTGTTGGAGAAATTTGTCCTGATCTGAGCATAATCTTTTGTGGCGTAAAAATTGCCCTTTTGGTATACCACGGATCATGGATCTAGGATGGCAGCTCTTAGCATATAGAGATGAATTTCTTGAGTGGGGCTTGGTATAAATGTCAGTAGAAATCAGAGATCCTGGGCCACCATCGAGTGTCACATCTAAAAAATTAATATTGTGAGGATCAGTGATGGATGTAAAATGAAGATTAATTTCGTTAGTGTTTAAAGTGTCAATAAAAGTGTGTAGTGAATGAAGATCACCATCCCAAATGAAAACCAAATCATCAATATACCGTTTATAGAAAATAATATTTGAACGAAAAATATTAGTGTCACCAAAAACGTGAGTGCTTTCCCATAAACCCATAAAAAGGTTGGCATATGAGGGCGCAAATGACGTCCCCATAGCCGTACCTTGTTTCTGAAGATAAAAAAGTGAGTCAAATAAAAAATAATTGTGTGTCAATAGAAACCAGATACAATCGCTAATGAAAGTGGTTTGTGCAGTGGAAAGAGAAGATAGTTCCAAATAGTGAAAAATAGCTTTAAGGCCGTGTTCATGTGCAATGATTGTATAGAGTGATGTGACATCCATGGTGACCCATCTGTAGCTCTCCTTCCAAACAATATTCTCCAACTCAATAAGTAAGGCAGTGGTGTCCTGTAAAAATGATGGTAGTTGTTGTACAATGGGCTGTAGGAAATGATCGACATAGCGAGATACACCATCTCCCAAAGATCCAATACTGGAGACGATGGGTCGCCCCGGAGGGTTCTCCAATGATTTATGGATCTTTGGGAGATGGTGGAATATCGGTATGATGGGGGATTCGCATTTGAGATATTTTCTCTCTTTATTGCTCAGAACTTGTAGGACATCACCTAGCTCGAGAAGTGTTTCTAGTTCTTCAAGAAACCTCTTCGTGGGATCTGTTCTCAACCTTGTATAAAATGTGTTGTCACTCAATAATCGAATGGCTTCTTTCCTATAATTGATAGAGGATTGTACAATAATGGCCCCTCCTTTATCCGCATTTTTGATTACAATGGAACGGTCATTTTTGAGTGATTCTAAATCTACTTTTTCTTGTCTGGTTAAATGATGTGTTCTATGAGTAGACCCTGGAAAGGAGAAACCTTTTGCTAATAGTCTAAGGTCTCTATCAACCAGACATTCAAACGTAGAGATGCATGAGCCCTTAGAACTATTTGGGATGAAAGATGAACGAGATTTTAATCCTGAATCAACGTGTCCAAAGAAAGGAGGTTCTATGGAAATGTCTGTGCAACATTCATCGTAGAGTTTGTGCATGTCTGTGTTGAACGCATGTTCTCTAAAAGAGCACACTCCCTTATTCAGTAATGAATTATCAGGCTCTGTCGTATCAACAATTGGATTCACTGCCATTTGACCCTTTTTAGAAAACAATTTTTTCAGCGCCAACTTGCGCGTATATTTTTGAAGATCTATGATTGTGTTAAAGAGATCAAAGTCCTCTTGGGGCGCGAAGTTTAAACCTTTATTGAGAAGGACAATTTGTTGTGGGGTGAGCAGGGTGTCTGAGATGTTAATGATGTTGCTAAGGGAGGGGTCTAGGAGTATTTTTTCCTCTTGTTGTCTGAGCCTGATGTTTTCTCTGCTCTTTTTCCCCCTTCTGCACCTTTTCCGTTTTTTGATGGTACATAATGTGTGTTTTGGAGATTGGTTTTAGATCTATCATGTTTGTGACTAGAAATATATGTATTTTTGAAATATCCATCATCAGAATCTCTATGGTCTTTTATGCTTTGTTTTGAAAAGGACACTGATGGTCTGTCCATATTGTCAGACGAATCTGTATCAAAACTAGACCTTCGTTCTGTGTATGGTGATTTCAAAATTGATCTAGTTGTGGGCTTTTGATTAGAATGATCACTGTCAGTAGACATCTTGCGAGGCGTAGAGTGAAACATAGCTCTAGGCCTATCAAAATCTCTATTGGAACCCAATCTTTCCCAAGAATACTCTTGGTTCCTCTCATAATCTGTTTTGTCTCTAAAGAACTTTTCTTGTTTCTTAGAGACTACACCCTTTTCCATTTGCTCTATATTTTGTAAAAGGATTTTGTCGTTATGGGGAAAACGATCCATATCACAAAATTTATGTAATTCTTTTTTAAGAATATCAATTTCAGTTGTAAGAGACTTTTTTTCTTTCACCTTATACCGTACATCAATTGCATAAGATCAGTTGAACAAGTGTCCAATATTTTTCTCCAGTGTAATTCAAATTCTTTATCTGGAAAGCCAAATGAGGGCATTTTCTTCACACGTAATCCTCTAGGGATTCGTTTGACCCTTAAATAGTTCTCCAGTGATGTTATGTCACAAAAAATTCTGATGTCTTGGGTTAACAGCTTTTCCAGTTTAACAAAATGATCAATTAAATCTGTAGCATTGTCACATGTGATGTTGGCTGAAGATTCATCAAATAAGTGTAAAGCCCTTTTTGTTCTTTCTGAGTTATTCCCGCATTTCTGCACATAGCTGGTAGTAATATCAGTTGTTATGTCCTGTTCCTCATCCATGTTATATAGGGATTCAATAAAACCCTTTAGATTAGTAATCAGAGATACCTTACTCATATATTTCTTTCAACAATAAAAGAGTCACCACTAACCCTGGTATAATGTGGGTAATCTTCTTAGTAATACATATATTTAAATCCCACAATTGACTCGAGCAACCTGTGTACTGTCTGGAAGAACTGGATAATGAGATTTATCCTATCAGGTGCATCAGAGTCTCTTTATAGTAGCCGCTGCAGGTAATGAATATGTATATAGTCTTAGACAAAAGGAAAAGCAACTGGCCCTGCTTAGGGCACCAAATGTTGCAAGCACTCACGGTTTGGGGAGTAATGATGGTTTGATGAGGTCCTCAGTAGCCGTGTAGTTGCACCGCCAACCCTTTCATGACTAGCGTCACGTGGGGCGGTCGCGCGACCGGCGGTGTTCTTCTCTGGTGTCTGTAGAAGGGGACCGGTAGGCTCCGTTACTCTGCTCTACTGACGAAGTACTTGGTACGAAACGCGTAGAGGTCAAAACAGGTCATCCTGCGCGTGTATGCTGGTAAGCTGAGACGGAGCCTGCAGGAGACAGCAGCGGTTTTATCCATCTCCGCGGTGCCGAGATCCGGATCCTGTGCAGACACCGCGAGTCTGCTGACTGTCTCGGTGTGAGTGTCTGTTTCCCCTTGCCAGTGCCAAACCCTATGGCGGTTTCTATACAAATCTGTTGATAGGTTGTTTTCATGTTTGTTTTTTTCTTTCATGTTTTTTATATAAATGTTACTGTATTTGTATACTGTGCAGCTTAGGGTTTAGTCACCATTAGGTGTTCTCCTTGGTAGTACTTAGCCGTCCAGCTGCACAGCTGTTCTGAAGTGGGGTTGTATCCCCTCAGTTTTTGTGTATTTTTAATAAATTACCTTCCACTAATCCCTGGTGCGCATTTGTGCATTTTTTATTATCTTGTATTTCAGGGTGCCTTCCCCCCTTTTTAAGGGGGGTTCACCTAGATTTGAGAGTTTCTGGGGAGACGCTTTATGTACATGCTGCAAAGGGATCATCCACACCATCACACAGCACGAGCGCTGAATACCCTGTTTTTTCTACCTTATTTGTAATGGAGTAGGGTATCTGAGAATGTGATGAGGGCATTACATGAGGGGGAGAGGGGGAGGAGGAGGGGGGAGATGGGGAGGGGGGGAGATGGGATGGGGGGGGAGGGGGAGAAAGGGGGGGAGGGGTGTGGGGGGGGGGGGTGGTGGAAAGGAAGGGGCAAAGCACAAAAAGGGGCTTTTGACCACATCTACGCCAGCACAGGTCAACCGCGCCGGGATAGATCTGGCTCAGCCTAGCAGAAGTCAGGTACCACTGAAATAGGATTTTATATATGTTTTCTTTTATTGTTGTGCAAATTGACGTTTTTGGGGCCTGCTCCCAGATCTCCTCCCAGTCTTCCGGGTCTATTGAAAGGCCTAGTTCCTCAGACCATCTTTGCATGTATCGATGGTTAGGTGGTGTGGAAGGTGACTCTAATCCTTTGTATATTTGAGAGATCAGGCCTTTTTGGTAAGTTTTTTTGGCACACAGAATTTCGAATCTGGTTAGTTTGGGGAATTTAGAGGTTGGGGAGAGGGATAACAGGAAGTGCCTAATTTGCAAGTATTTAAACAGGTGGAAGCCCTGGATCTCGAGTTTGTCCCTAATCGCCTGAAAAGTAGCGATCTCATCTTTCTGCAGCAGATCGGCCACCATCCTAACATTGTGACTCTGAAATTGGTCAAATTGACTTGGGGAACACCCTGGTGGGAATTTGGGGTTCCCGAAGATGGGGGTGAGCTGTGAGGGGGATGCTACCAGACCATACTTCCCTTTGCATTTAAGCCATACTTCCCACGTGCATCTCATTGCTCCCAGGGCAAACCTTTGTGGTTTGGTCCCGCTGCTGCCAGTGGACCACATTGCCACCTGGAAGGAGAGGGGGCGGGCGTAGTGAGACTCTATCTCTAGCCATGAAGCTAAGGCCGGGTCGCAATTCCAAACTACAGCCTGCTTCAGCTGTGCTGCGAGATAATATTTTGCTAGGTCGGGGACCCCCACACCTCCTCTCTCTCTACACGAGAGCATCACTGATCGAGGGACTCTGGGCCTTTTATCATTCCAAATGAATTGGAGGATTAGAGACTGCACGTTTTTAAGCGATGTTTGTGGGACCGGGATTGGGAGGGTTTGGAAATTATACAACAGTCTTGGGAGAACGTTAATTTTTTTTTTTTTTTTTCAAACAATTTTATTAGGCATTTAGGTAGATATGCAGTTGCATCATGCGATAAAAGAAAAAACGAATGGCGCTAAGCCAGGGAGCCAGGTGTGGAGTAAAACCCTGTTCTTTATTAGTGCATGATGAGAGACAAGTATACCCCCTTGTGGGACAAAGACAGGAACCTCCTACGCGTTTCGGACCTACGGGTCCTTTATCAAGGAGTATGGGATGTGCTGAAGTAAGGCACCTTAAATACCTGGTTCATAATAGGCAGATTGAAAAAATCTGTGAAAAATTACACCGCAGGCCCAGTGCGCATGCGCGTGACGTCACCCGTGGCGCCGCACCATCAACCCAATGGATTGTGGGTATGGACCGCCCTTAGTCGCCGTCGGCGCATGCCCAGACTGAGACATGAGGCCAAACATGACTCATCTAGTCTCTGTCTCTGCTCCTGCCCATAGTGACATCACCGCGGGTATCCGATAGGTCGATGCACATCACTGCACCACCAATGAGTGTGCTGAGCAGACGATGTAGCACCAATCAAACAGAGTCCCCTGCGCTCACACCAAGGCCCAGAACAGTACACAGGGAGCTAGAACTGACAAAAACAAAGACCTGATTAAAGCACACAACAAGAGCAACTAATACAAAGACAAACTCTTAAATATTCTTGTTGTGAATGGTATACCTTCTCACTGCAGATCCCACATATAAAAAGACATACAATGTGACATACATAAACACACTAAACAAAACCATATCAACATTATGCATTATGCATTATGCAACATATACGTACAGAAAAAATATTAAAAATATTAAAAACAAAATATACAATTATAAAGACCTTTTTTGTTATGTCTTCTATTCAATATCTCCAAGGGAGAGGGAAATCAACTGTATAATTCCATTGTAAAAATACACTTTTACATTTTTAACATCTCGTTTGCTGATCAATAATTTTTACTCAACATAGTTAATATAACTTGGGACAATTATATTTCTAGTTAATGGCAACTGCCGGATAAGTTGTAAATCATGAAGGGCTTCCAATAGTTTATCTGAGTCTGATGCAAAATTGGTCATACAGTAGCAATAACTCCAAAGAATATTTCATACAGAGAAAACAGTGTTATAATAGGATAGTAATAATGTGATTTTCTATCATTACTACTAAAATATTGTTGGCAATATTTAATCAATTATTTATGCAAAAAATGGCACAGGTTCCATTCTACATTTAGACCGCAGGGAGTTCTGGTCTGAAGCATAAATATCCAGTAAGCCTCCCTGCGGTCCAGGAGGTTGAGTAGGTCACCCCCTCTTTCTTTTGAAAAGATTTTCTCAATTCCCTGAACTTTTAACCCATTGATGTTACCTTTGGGACATTGTGTAAAATGTTTAGAGACTGGGTGAGATGTATCCCCTTTCTTAATTAATCTGATGTGTTCGAGTATCCTGTTTTTTAGGGGTCTGATGGTCCTCCCTACGTAATTAATTCCACATCCACATGTCAGTAAGTAGATCACATATTGGGTGTCACAATTTATGAAAGACTTTATCGGAAAATCCTGATTGGATCTACAACCCCTAAAATGTTGTGAGGGAATCATAAATTGGCAAATCTTACATCCTCCACATCTATATGATCCCTTGGTTACAAATTTTCTAGTAGGTGGAGGGGAGGACGCCACGTAGCTTGGTGACACATAGGTAGCAATGGTTTTTGCCTTGCGATAAACAAAACGAGGGCCCTTTTTAACACAGTCCTTTAAGCTCCCATCCATTTGGAGGATGTTCCAATGCTTACGGATGATATTCTGGACTTTATTACTGCATCTATTATATTGCGTAATCATACGTGGAACATCCTCTTTCATGAATTCAGTACCTCTATTATTCTTGTTCTTGCTAGATGTTACTGAATCCTTAGGTGGATCCCCCTGTCTGGAGGTCCAGATAGTCAATGTGTTGTGTGTTATGATTGTGAGTGAAAGCTAAATTTAAATGATTAGAATTAATATAGTGAAAAAAGTTGTGCAAAGTGTCTAAATAATTTGGGATGGGGATTTAGACACTTTGCACAACTTTTTTCACTATATTAATTCTAATCATTTAAATTTAGCTTTCACTCACAATCATAACACACAACACATTGACTATCTGGACCTCCGATTGTTAATTGACATCAAAGGCCAAATTCAAACGGAGACATTTAGAAAACCTAATGCAAGAAATATGCTATTAAGAGCTGACAGCTGTCACCCACCTGCCGTCATTAGAGGTATCCCCAAGGGCCAGTTCCTCAGGCTGAGGAGAAATTGCTCCACAGAGGAGGCCTTTTCTCGTCAGTCTGAGGAATTGTGCCATCGCTTCCATCAGAGGGGCTACAACATGGAGCGTCTGACTAATATTCGTCAAGAAGTTGCATTGACCAATAGGGAGGATCTATTTAAAAACAGACAGGGGGATCCACCTAAGGATTCAGTAACATCTAGCAAGAACAAGAATAATAGAGGTGCTGAATTCATGAAAGAGGATGTTCCACTTATGATTACGCAATATAATAGACGCAGTAATAAAGTCCAGAATATCATCCGTAAGCATTGGAACATCCTCCAAATGGATGGGAGCTTAAAGGACTGTGTTAAAAAGGGCCCTCGTTTTGTTTATCGCAAGGCAAAAACCATTGCTACCTATGTGTCACCAAGCTACGTGGCGTCCTCCCCTCCACCTACTAGAAAATTTGTAACCAAGGGATCATATAGATGTGGAGGATGTAAGATTTGCCAATTTATGATTCCCTCACAACATTTTAGGGGTTGTAGATCCAATCAGGATTTTCCGATAAAGTCTTTCATAAATTGTGACACCCAATATGTGATCTACTTACTGACATGTGGATGTGGAATTAATTACGTAGGGAGGACCATCAGACCCCTAAAAAACAGGATACTCGAACACATCAGATTAATTAAGAAAGGGAATACATCTCACCCAGTCTCTAAACATTTTACACAATGTCCCAAAGGTAACATCAATGGGTTAAAAGTTCAGGGAATTGAGAAAATCTTTTCAAAAGAAAGAGGGGGTGACCTACTCAACCTCCTGGACCGCAGGGAGGCTTACTGGATATTTATGCTTCAGACCAGAACTCCCTGCGGTCTAAATGTAGAATGGAACCTGTGCCATTTTTTGCATAAATAATTGATTAAATATTGCCAACAATATTTTAGTAGTAATGATAGAAAATCACATTATTACTATCCTATTATAACACTGTTTTCTCTGTATGAAATATTCTTTGGAGTTATTGCTATGACCAATTTTGCATCAGACTCAGATAAACTATTGGAAGCCCTTCATGATTTACAACTTATCCGGCAGTTGCCATTAACTAGAAATATAATTGTCCCAAGTTATATTAACTATTTTGAGTAAAAATTATTGATCAGCAAACGAGATGTTAAAAATGTAAAAGTGTATTTTTACAATGGAATTATACAGTTGATTTCCCTCACCCTTGGAGATATTGAATAGAAGACATAACAAAAAAGGTCTTTATAATTGTATATTTTGTTTTTAATATTTTTAATATTTTTTCTGTACGTATATGTTGCATAATGCATAATGCATAATGTTGATATGGTTTTGTTTAGTGTGTTTATGTATGTCACATTGTATGTCTTTTTATATGTGGGATCTGCAGTGAGAAGGTATACCATTCACAACAAGAATATTTAAGAGTTTGTCTTTGTATTAGTTGCTCTTGTTGTGTGCTTTAATCAGGTCTTTGTTTTTGTCAGTTCTAGCTCCCTGTGTACTGTTCTGGGCCTTGGTGTGAGCGCAGGGGACTCTGTTTGATTGGTGCTACATCGTCTGCTCAGCACACTCATTGGTGGTGCAGCGATGTGCATCGACCTATCGGATACCCGCGGTGACGTCACTATGGGCAGGAGCAGAGACAGAGACTAGATGAGTCATGTTTGGCCTCATGTCTCAGTCTGGGCAGGCGCCGACGGCGACTAAGGGTGGTCCATACCCACAATCCATTGGGTTGATGGTGCGGCGCCACGGGTGACGTCACGCGCATGCGCACTGGGCCTGCGGTGTAATTTTTCACAGATTTTTTCAATCTGCCTATTATGAACCAGGTATTTAAGGTGCCTTACTCCAGCACATCCCATACTCCTTGATAAAGGACCCGTAGGTCCGAAACACATAGGAGGTTCCTGTCTTTGTCCCCCAAGGGGGTATACTTGTCTCTCATCATGCACTAATAAAGAACAGCGTTTTACTCCACACCTGGCTCCCTGGCTGTGCGCCATTCGTTTTTTCTTCTGGCTGTACCTGGACTCTGGATCCTTCATGGCTGGCACGCCTGCTAATCACCCCTGGAGATGACGTGAGTGGGTTTCTTTGGTATTAGACTCTTATAGCTAAGTATTGACTGCTGTCATTTTGTCACTTACAAGTCTATATTTACCTACCCACTCCCACTGGTATCTCCAGGGTTAATGGTTTATTGTTTATGGAACTGGATGGAATCACCCTGGGTTTGAGCACCCTAATCTTTTTACCTATCTAGCATCATGCGATAAAGCCTAACATTTTCAAAACCATAACTTTTTGGGGGGAAAACAGGTAGACAACCGCCGTTGTCAGTAGAAGAGGGGGGAGTGCCTTCAGAGAGGGAAGGCAGAGGGGGGGGGGGGACTGGGAGGATGAGGGGGAGGGGGGGATAGAGAGGGGGGAGGGGTAGGGGGGTGTGGGACCCATCTGACTGTTGGGGATATGGACTTGCTGATAATATTAGAGCACCTCTGGTGGGGGGGTCGGTCTCTGACACGCTGGGGTTGGTTGTCTGGCCCTATTTCTGGAGATCCATGGTTCCCAGATGTCCTTGTAGGCAGGGAGTTTTTGTCTAACGACAGTGGTGAGCCTTTCCATGACCATCACCTCGTCGACTCTTTTTCTGATCGTTCCCAGTGCCGGCGTAGTTGTTTTCCTCCAGGAGGCCGCAATACAGCATCTAGCCACGGTAAGAATGAAGGATATTAATTTCCTGATTGGCCGGACCATGTCCTTCAATGGTGCAGCCAGCAGGTAGGTCAGTGGTTCAATAGGCACTTCCAGGTCGGTGACCTATTTTATCAAAATTTGGACCTTGGCCCAGTACTTCACAATTTCTGGACAGGTCCACCAGATGTGGACCATGTCCCCTCTATGACCACAGCCTCTCCAACATAGATCTGATGCCAGAGGGTAGATCTGGTTTAATCGTGCTGGAGTAAGATACCAGCCAAACATAATTTTATAAATGTTTTCCTTTATTGTGGTGCATAGGGAGGTCTCCGAGGCTGTCTCCCAGATTTCTTCCCAAGTCTCTCTGTCTATATTTGTATTCAGGTCAGCTGCCCATTTGAGCATATAATCATGCTCTTTGGGGGTCGAGGAGCGCTCTAGAGCCCCGTATATGTCTGAGATTAGACCTTTCTGGTGGGTCTTTGTCTCGCTAAGGAGTTCAAACGACGTGAGAGTGGGGTATTCTGTGAGAGGGCATGTTGTCCTAATAAAGTTTCTGATTTGAAGGTATTTGAATGTGTCCAATTCTCTAATTTTATATTTGGTCCTTAATTCTTGAAAACTCAGAAGCCTCCCTAGGCTCAGAAGATCCGCAATCGCCTCTATACCCATTGTGCTGTATTGATCGAACAGTTTAGATCCACATCCCGGGGGGAACTTCGGATTGTTAAAGATGGGGGTCAATTGGGAACTTTTGGTAGTAAGGCCATATTTGTATTTACATCGTAACCAGACGTCCCATGTGAAACGGGAGGCCTGTAGTTTAAGATTGTGTGTATGCCCCTCTCCTCTGTCCAAACTCCAGAGGCAGGCTTGCAGAGAAGGCATTTTGGCACATTGAGTCTCTATCTCTACCCAACTACAACGGGTCGGGTCCGAATTCCACATTACTACCTGCTTGAGCTGTGCAGCTAAGTAATATCTGTGTAAGTCTGGTACCCCCAGTCCTCCCCTAGATCTTGCTGCCATCAAGACCGATCTGGCAACTCTGGGTCTTTTGCCCTGCCAAATGAAGTGGAATATTCTGTTTTGCATATTTTTTAGATCAGCGCCCGGAACGTGGGTCGGGAGTGTTTGAAAGAGGTATAACATTCTTGGGAGTATATTCATCTTAGTGGAAATCATGCAACCGAACCACGATATCTGTTAACCTTCCCACTGATCTAGATCCTTTTTGATCTTGTCCCATAACCGCGGGTAGTTATCCCGGTATAAATCCCGATAGTGCCTTGACACATTAACTCCCAGATATTTAATGTATGAAGGGCACCATCTGTAGTTAAAATTGGTTTTGAGGAGATTGACTTCGGGATCTGGGAGACTAAGAATTAGAGCCTCTGATTTGTCGCTGTTTATCTTATATCCTGATACTCTGCCAAACTCCGACAGTTCCCTCTGGAGGTTAGGGAGGGAAGTTAGAGGTTTAGTCAGAGTAAGAATGATGTCATCAGCGAATAGGGAAATTTTGTATTGCGCTTTATCGATCGGGATTCCCTGGATGTTCGGGTTCCGTCTTATTTTAGACGCCAGTGGTTCAATCGTGAGGGCGAAGAGAAGGGGAGATAGGGGGCATCCTTGTCGGGTACCATTCTGGATTTGGAATCGTTCAGAGCCTCCGCCTGAGAGGTGTACCGAGGCAGAGGGATTCTGATAAAGTGCTTGAACACCCTTTAAGAACGAGTCTCTGAAGCCGAATTTAATCAGTGTCTGGTTTAGAAATAGCCAGTCAATCCTGTCAAACGCCTTCTCTGCGTCTAGGCTTAATAACATTGCCTTTGAGCCTGAAAGGTGGGCATGGTCTACTAAATTAATTCTTTTACGTGTATTGTCTGAGGCCTGACGGCCCAGGACAAACCCGACCTGGTCCTTGTGTATTAATCTCGGGAGGATCGGATTAAGTCTGTTCGCCAAAATTTTACTATACAGTTTAAGGTCGTTGTTCAACAATGAGATTGGTCTGTAACTGCCACATTGGGTGGGGTCCTTCCCGTCCTTAAGTATTATTGCCAGATTTGCGGACGACATTGTGGATGGGATAGGACTCCCTTCTAAAAATGAGTTGAACAAGCTTAATAGATGTTTGGACAGGATGGGGAAGAATTTCTTGTAGTATGCATTTGTGAAACCATCAGGGCCCGGCGCCTTGGAGATCTTTGAGGCTCTGACGGCCGTTTCTAATTCGTCTAGCGTAATTTTCGCATTTAGGTAAATATTTTCTTCCTCTGTTAATGATGGAAGGTTGCAATCGGATAAGTAATCGGCGGCTAATGCCATATCCGTCGCTCTAGAAATAGCAGAGTGGGTCCTTAGGTTATATAATTTGGTGTAGAATTTGGTGAATTCCTCTGCTATTTTTTTTTCGTTGTATTGGAGTTCACCCGAATTATTCCTGATCGCCGTGATTTGCGATCTTTTCTGTATTCCTTGTAGCTTGCTAGCAAGAAGTCTATCGGCCTTGTTCCCTTTATCATAGTACCTCTGACCCGTCCATCTAAGAGCTTTTTCTATGCCTTCTAATTGGATTATTCTTAAATCGTTTCGAGCAGTTATCAATTGTTTATAAATTCTCCGGGAGGGATTATTTTTATGCTGCTGCTCTAAGTCGATTATTTTGTCTGTAAGCTCTTTAGTTAATTTGAGTTTAGTTTTCTTCCGGTGGGAGGCAATCGAGATAAGATTTCCTCGGATTGTCGCCTTATGGGCTTCCCACAGGCTTGCTGGAGAGACTACAGAGCCTTTGTTTATTCTAAAGTATTCCTTAAGGGATTTTTTGAGTTCCCTCACTGTCCTGGAGTGGTTCAGTAGGGAATCATTTAGTTTCCAGCAGTATGAGATAGTTTTCCCAAAGGGGATGGATAGGGTCATGGTGATGGGAGCGTGATCTGACCACGTAATTGGGCCGATATCTGAGTCTGTGGTGGCCTCTAGGACGTTCTTGGAAGCGAGAAAGTAGTCAATACGGGAATAAGACTGGTGAGGCGCCGAGTAAAAGGTATAATCTCTTTGCCCCTGATGTTGTGTTCTGCAAATGTCCACCAGAGAAAAGTCCCCAATAATGTCCTTAAATTTTTTCCCCAGTCTTTGTGACTGAGTGGAGTGTTGTCGTCCTGGTTGGCTCGATTTGTCTTCTTTTGGTTGAGAGCCATATTTAGATCCCCTGCAATGAGCATTGAGGATAGGTATTGTGGGTCAATTTCTTCCAGAACCTTTCTAAGAAATTCTGTCTGGTTCTCGTTTGGGGCGTATAGGTTAATAAGGGCGATTGTCGTGCCGGATAGTGAGCCATAGACTACAATAAATCTCCCCTCTGTATCTGCCTGAATTTTTGTTAAATTAAATAGAGTGCCCTGACGGAACAGAATAGCAACCCCTCTGCGTTTGCTGCTGAATGATGCGAAATAGCTCATTGGGAACGCATGCTGAAATATTTTAGGCGGTTCTTGAGACGTGAAGTGCGTCTCCTGGAGGAAAACAACGTCTCCCCCTGTTTTCTTTATCTCCTGGAGAGCCAGGCATCGCTTTCTATTATTGTGGAGACCCTTCACATTTAGGGAGACAATTTTTAGTGCTTTTTGATGGGACATTGTTACCTCTCAGCTGAGACCGCGTGTGTTGGCACTGGGGTAGTGCTAGGAGGGTACAGCCAAAATGGGCGGAGGAGGGGGGGTTGGGAGGGGGGCCACTGGGACAGTTAGAGCGGCTGAAAAAAAGAAAGGAAAATTGACCCTAGTGGGGTCTAAAAGTGTTGGACCGGTCTTTGGTAAAGGACCGGTTAGTGGGGTATAAGACCCTTGGGGCGGGTCCGAAAACGCTCTCCAGCGAAGGCGGGCTGGGTGGAGACCCTTTAGGTTCTGTTACTTCATCCGGCGTTACTAACACCGGGGTGGCCTAGTGGGTGAGATGACAGGCCAGCTGGGCCATCGCTCTATCTATCAGTGTGTGGGCGGGATTGGGCGAGGGAGGGAGAGTTGGATAGGGGTGTGGAGGGTTGGGGGGTGATAGTAGCAGCTGTGGTGGTGGTCGCCCAGGGGGACGGAGGGGGAGGGGGGCAAGGAGGGGGGGGGGAGGTAGAGAGGGGAGTGCATGGAGGGGAGAGGGAGGTAGGGAGGGGAGGGAAGGGTAGAAAAGGGGGGGCAGGGAGGGGTAGTAGGGAGAGGGAGGAGGATAGAGAGGGGGGGGAGGGCAGAGGGGGAGGGCGGAAAGGGGAAGGCTGAGAGGGGAGGATAGAAAGGGGATGGTGGGGAGGGGGGGTGGAAAGGGGAGGGTGTAGGGAGGGGGGTGGGGCGGGGTAGGTGGAGGGGGGGTGGAAAGGGGAGGGTGGAGGGATAGGGGGTGGGGGGGTGCAGGCTTATACATTAAACCTTAAACATTGTACATAATTTACATTTAGCAGTTTAGACAACAAACATTTGCCGCAGCACAGGTGTTGTGCAACCTCTTGTGGAAAACCTGGGTAAAGCGCCTGTCAGGCTAATATTCGTGAGCGTATTTGGCCGAACTGACGCGGGGGTAAGTGGTCCAGCCCGGAGGGGATGAGGGAGGTATGGGGGGGGGCAGGGATAGGGAGGGGGGGGGCGGGAGTAGGGGGGGGGGCACTAGGAGTGAACCGCTTGATTTATAGAGGATGTTTTGTTACCCTTAATGGCTGAGTCGTGAGGCTTGCCCTTTCGTAGTTCGCTGGGCCCCTCTGTTGGTGTAGCATATAGGCAGTCGGCCCCGATCACGGAGGCTCGATTTTGAGCGTCAACCTCTTAGGTTATAACGCTTTGACCTGTGGGGAACCTTTTACCATCGGTGGCATGGATGTTCATGGTTAGGGGGGCGGGGCGGGGGGAGGGGTGGGAGAGGAAGGGGGTGGAGGGGGGGCCTGGGGTAATGGGGGAGGGGAGGAGAGGGGGGGGCGGGAGTAGGGGGGAGGGCACTAGGAGTGAACCGCTTGATTTTTAGAGGATGTTTTGTTACCCTTAATGGCTGAGTCGTGAGGCTTGCCCTTTCGTAGTTGGCTGGGCCCCTCTGTTGGTGTAGCATATAGGCAGTCGGCCCCGATCACGGAGGCTCGATTTTGAGCGTCAACCTCTTAGGTTATAACGCTTTGACCTGTGGGGAACCTTTTACCATCGGTGGCATGGATGTTCATGGTTAGGGGGGCGGGGCGGGGGGAAGGATGGGAGAGGAAGGGGGTGGAGGGGGGGCCTGGGGTAATAGGGGAGGGGAGGAGAGGGGGAGGGGAGGAGAGGGGGGGAGGAGAGGGGGAGGGGGGGGAGAGGGGGAGGGGGGGGAGAGGGTAACATTGGACATTGAGCCATAAACAGTGTACTGTATACATTTTCCATACAGTTAGGTAGGAGACCACTATATGCAGTAATATAGGAACAGTACAGCCTCCTGTGGCTAGGTTGAGAGATGCAGCAGTCATAACCTATATTCGTGCAGAGATATAGCAGAGCTAAAGCAGAAGCGAACGGACCAGCTGGAGGGGGACGAAGGGGGGAGGGCAGGGGGGGGAGTGGGGCAGATGTGGAGGAGGAGAGGATGTTGGAGGGAGGGGGTGGGGGGTGGGGGGAGGGGAATGGGAAGGAGGGGGGGGGGTATTAGGATGAGGACGAGGGGGGGCGGCAGGGAGGGAAGTGGGGGAGGATGGGCGTAGATATTCCTGGGTAGGGAAGCAGGGAGGCAGGAGGGGGTGTTAGGGGGGTTGGGGGTGGAAGGGAGGGGGGGGGGTTGGGGGTAGAAGGGAAGGGGGGGAGGGGTACGGAGGTGGGGATAGGGAGAGGAGGTGGGGGGGAGGGGGGAAACCAACTTGACCGTTGAACCCAAAGCATTGTGCAAATGGAACATTTAGTGATGTAAACGCCAGGTAGTTACGGTAATACAAAGTTCGTGCAGTCTTTTGTGTCATATCAGGAAAATGTTATTTTCATGTCATTATTCCCCTGCAAATGTAGCAGGGCAGCAGCTGGGGTACGTGAACCATCTCTTGGGGGGCGGGTGGGATGGGGGGGTTGAGAAGAAGGCAAAGGGGGGGGAAAGGTGGGATAAGTGTAGGGAGGGGGGGGATGGGAGAGAGGGGGGGGAGGAGTAGGGAAGGGGGGCAGGGTGTTAGGGGGGAGAGAGGAAGAGGGGGGGGGGAGAGAGGAAGAGGGGGGGGGGAGAGAGGAAGAGGGGGGGAGGAAGGTATTGGGCAAGAGGGAAGGGATGGGGGTATTGGTAGTAGGGGAGGGGGGTGGGTGGGGGTCAGGGAAAAAAAAGGGGGGGTGGGTCTGGGGGGGGGGGAAGTAGTGAGGGGGGGAATGGGGGGATGCCCTTTAAGCTCTGTGTGGGACCTTCTGGCTCGGGGGACATGAACGTAGGGACAGTGGAGGTGTACTGCCAAACTTGGGGCACTGGGGAATAGGTCAACTGGGAAGTATATGGGGGGAACAGTGCTACAGACCCTCTCCACTGGAAGCGACCGGGATATCCTGTGCCATCAGCCCCTCCGTAGAGGGGGGAGGGCGAACGATCCTGCGGGACCATTGGGGGGTGGAGCGTTAGCGAGACCTCGCAGGCCCCCCTCGGCCGAGGGGGGGTACCAGCATACCACCCGGGGGTCGGGCTGTTGCGGGGACTCATCTGGCGCTGTGCGCTCGGCGCCCCTGGTCGGGATCCATTAGCCGGAGCCACGTGATGCGGGGAGTGGTATCCGATGGCCGGAGACCGCGCGCGGTGATGACGTCTGCTTCGTCTCGATCTCGATCAGGATACCTCGTGGTGCTCCGCAGCTGAATGAAGACTCCTCGGGCGCCATCTCGAAGAAATCCGGTGCGCACGAGGCGGGCTCACCCCTCCGATCTCCTGCGATGCAGCGGGTGGATCCTGCGAAGTGCCAGCGGGGATGGAGCCGGTCGCTTCCCTGGATGCTGATGGGAGTCACAGTTGTAAGGTCAGTGGTCTAGCCACGTATGGCGCTTCTTTTGCAGAGGCACGCGGTAGGGTCCCTCCAGGCGCCATTTTGAGTGGTGTTAGGGAAGAAGATGGAGTTCTCCCGGGAGGGCATCCCTCTGTGCAGGGAGCACCCTTCATCTGTCCCTGGACTGCCTCTGCTCCGCGATTCTTTCGGATGCTCTGACCGGGTGATCCTCTCGTTCCCGGGGTCTGTTGCCCGACTGATGAGCATGTTGGAAGGGTTCCGCGGGGAGGCCCAGGGTCTTAGCCAGTGGCTCCATTTCCTCGGGCTGTCGGATGGCGAGGAATTTTCCCTTGTGGGAGATGATCAGTTTAAAAGGGAAGCCCCATTTGTATTTAATTCCCTTTTCCCGAAGGAGTAGTGTTAGGGGGCGCATCGCCTTCCGTCGGTCCATGGTGAGCTTAGAAAGGACAAGACCTGTAGGGGCTCATTTTGGAACGTTATCGTGTCCTTTTCCCTGCAGGCTCCAATCAGTTTATCCTTAGTGGAGTAGCTGTGGAGGCGCACGATCACGTCCCGCCTGCGGTTTGGGTCATCGGACCGCGGGCCCAACGCCCTGTGTGCCCTGTCTATTTCGAGGTCCCGGGGGTCGAGGTCAGGGGAGATAGCGAGGAAGAAATCCACAAGATAAGCCCTGAGCTTGGAGGGCAGTGTCGCCTCAGGGATACCACAGATCCGCAGGTTCTGCCTGCGGTCCCGGTTCTCCTGGTCTTCAAGACCGTCACGGAGGGAGTGGATCTCCTGGCCCAGGCGAATTATCTCGTCGTCGGCCTCAGATTGGTGATGAAGGGCCTCGTCCAGCCTGGCTTCCAGGGTTGTGGTGCGCTCCTGTAGGCCGTGGATATCATGTTTTATTTCGGCCACCGCTTCTTTGATATTTGTCTCCAGTGATCTTTGGAGCTTAGCGTGGAGCTCCTCGAGGAACTCCTTCGTTATCCTCCCGTCTGGCGAGGGGGGAGTCTCAGCGGGGCTTGCCGGGCTAATGAGGCCTTGTGTGCCTCGTGCACCTGATGACTGGGCGCCATCTTGCCGCCTGCCTCCCGCCTCATCGGATTGTTTAGCGGGGGTGAAGTACTTGCCAACCCCTTGGGACTGGTGACTTTTCCCCCTGTTCGACATCCCTGTGGTTTTAGGGAGTGATTGTATGCTTTTTGGGTTTTTTTCCGTCGGGTGAAATGGCTTAAATTCACTGATTATACAGAGGGGTCTCCAGGAGCTCTCCCTCTACCCGTCTGCCCTGGATGACGTCATCGGCACGCCGAGAACGTTCATTTTTACTGCCGTCATTCTCCCAAACCATGAGATTTGGTGTTTTTTCCAGATTTCTAGGTCTTTTTTAATCTGGTTAAATAGGGGGGGTAGTTGTATTGCTATAGAGTATTATAGGAATTAGAGATTTTGACAACTAGGTATTTAATATAGGAGGAACTCCACCGGTATTTATAGTTGGCTTGAATGAGTTTCCAGTCCTGGGGGGGGGAGAGATAAATTTAGGGCCTCAGATTTGTCCATATTTACTTTGTAGTCACATATTTGGCCGAATTGTGTCAGGTGCCGTTGGAGGTTGGGAAGGGACGTGTGGGGGGCAGCGAGAGTCAAAATTACATCATCTGCAAACAGTGAAATTTTGTGTTCTCTGTCTCCAATTTGAATACCTTTTATATTGGGTTCTTCTCTGATTGTAGCTGCTAGGGGCTCTATAGTTAGGGCAAATAGTAGGGGAGAGAGTGGGCAGCCTTGTCTGGTCCCGTTTCTAATCTTTATTGGGTCTGAGAAACCACCTGCCAGTTTGACATATGCTGTTGGGTTGTGATAAAGGGCTCTCACCCCTTCTAGGAAAGGGCCAGAGAATCCAAACCTCAGCATGGTCTGGTCTAGGAAGGACCACTTGATCCTGTCAAACGCCTTTTCAGCGTCGAGGCTCAGAATCATTGCCCTGGTCCCAGAGAGATGCACATGGTCGATTATATCCACTATTTTGCGGGTGTTGTCGGAGGCCTGTCTTCCGGACACAAATCCTACTTGATCTACATGTATCAGTCTAGGGAGAATTGGATTTAGCCTGTTTGCCAGGATCTTGCTGTAGATTTTGAGATCGGTATTTAGCAGGGAGATAGGCCTATAATTTCCACAAAGGAGTGGATCTCTGCCCTCTTTGTGAATGATCGCTAAGTTTGCTGCTGTAATGGAAGAGGGTATCGGCTCTCCTTGTAGGAAAGAGTTATACATTTCGAGAAGGTAGGGGGATAGGATTGGTATAAACATCTTATAATAAATATTAGAAAAGCCGTCTGGGCCCGGTGTTTTTGCTGTCTTAAGGGATTTTATAGCTTGGGAAAGTTCCTCTTGGGTTATAGGTTTATTCAAGCTCTCTATTTCTTCGGAGGTAAGGGTGGGGAGGCTGCAGTGCTCTAGGTATTGGGTTATTTTATTAATATTAACTGGGTCCTGGTCTGGGGGGTGAAGATTATACAGGTCTGAGTAAAATTTCGCGAACTCCTGTGTTATCTCCTTCTCTAGATATGTGACCTGTCCTTTGTCTGTCTGAATTTTAGCTATCTGGGCTTTTGCTCTGGTGCCTCGTAGCTTCGAGGCCAGGAGCTTGTCGGCTTTGTTGCCCTTGTCAAAGTATTTTTGTTTTGACCATCGAAGGGCTTTTTCGACTTCCTCCAGCTGTGTGTGTTTAAGGGCAGTTCTGGCTAGGGTTAGTTGCTTTAGCGTCTTTTTAGACGCCAAGCTTTTATGTTGGGATTCTAGCTGGGAGATCTTTTCTGTGAGCTCTTTTTGGAGTTTGAGTTTTTGCTTTTTTTTGTATGAGGCCATGGAGATTAAGTCTCCTCTGATAGTGGCTTTATGAGCCTCCCAGAGCATGGCTGGGGTTGAGGCGGAGCCTCTATTAAACTTAAAGAATGCTATCAGTTTTTGGCGTATTGATGTCTCAGTGTCGGGGCAGTTAAGCAAGGAGTCATTTAGCTTCCATTTATATTGGTAGTTTTTGACAAAGGGTAGGGTTAAGAAGAGGTCAATCGGTGCATGATCGGACCAGGTGATTGGTCCGATGTTGGACTGGGAGGAAGCCTGGAAGATGTTACTGGTGCCAAGAAAATAATCGATCCTCGAATAGGACTGATGAGGGGTGGAGAAGAAAGTATAGTCCCTCTGGCCCTGGTGCTGAGCTCTCCATATATCGGTCAGTGAATAGTTCTCCATGATATCGCGGAATTTCTTAGCTTTTTTTGGGGCCTGGGCGCTGCTCGGGGAGGGAGTGTGGTCTGGGCTTATTTGGCCGGGGCCGGATTTATCTTTTATATATGAGGCTACCATATTAAAATCTCCCCCAATGATCAGAGAGGATAGGGATTGTTGGTCTAGGAATTCTAGTAGATTGGTTAGAAAAAGAATTTGATTATCGTTGGGGGCATACACATTAACAATTGTGATCGGGGATCCTGCTAAGGTACCCTGGAGTGTCAGCGAGCGCCCTTCGGGGTCCGGGTGTGATTTTGTCAGAACAAATGGGACTCCAGTCCTGATGAGGATAGCTACTCTTCTTTTTTTGCTAGGGGAGGAGGCGTAGTATGCCTGGGGGAATACACTTTTAAATGTGTTAGGGGGCGTCTGGGTGTTAAAGTGGGTTTCTTGCATTAGGACTATATCGCCTTTAGATCTTTTAAGATCTGTAAGGACTAGTTTCCTCTTTTTTGCTGAGTTGAGGCCTTTAACGTTAATTGAAATTAGTTTGATGGAGGCCATTATTTTTCTTATGGTGTTTTCAGGGCACTAGGCCCTGTGGCTCCTATTCTTCCCATGTCAGGAGCTCGGAACCAGGGGGCGGCGCTCAGGCCTGGGCCCTCGGTAGAGGGGGTCGTGGAGGGGGGGCCTGCGCTGTGAACAGGAATAGGAGGGGAGGGGAACACACAGACCGGATTTTGAATGGAAAGCTTGGGAAACATATTTTTACAGTTTTGCCCATCTCTTGCCATCACCAGTTTCAACCATCACCAGTGCCAACAATGTACGCAGCACTTTATAAAATAAACAAAAGGAGACTGTAATTGTAATAAAATAACTACAACAAAAATGAAAATAACGAATAGTTAAGGGAATACCTGTCTCGAGAGCTGACAATCTATATGGTACTTTGGAAGCTTACAGAGGCAGCAGGGTAAGGTGAAAGCACAACTGATTTGAGTGCTTGAACCCAATGGTTGGTTAGTAGTGCCCCTGCGGGTGTACAGAGAAGTGGTCATGGATAGAGGCTATTAAATGCTTAGAACAAAAGCTGTGTTTTCAGATTTGATTTGAAGGTGGAGAATGAAGTTGCCTAGCATATACTGAGTGACTGTTCTTGGCCAACATTGTACAGTTAGTGTCCAATTATTTCCGAATCTGACACAATTTTCATCATTTTGGCTCTGTACGCCACCACAATGGATTTGAAATGAAACAACTGAGATGCAATAGAAGTGCAGACTTTCAGCTTTAATTTAAGGGGTTGAACAAAAATATCGTATGAAACGTTTAGGAATTGCAACCATTTTCATACACAGTCCCCTTATTTCAGGGGCTCAAGTGTAATTGGACAAATTAACACAATCATAAATAAAATGTTCATTTTTAATACTTTGTCGAGAATCCTTTGCAGGCAATGACTGCTTGAAGTCTGGAATGCATGGACATCAGCAAACGCTGGGTTTCCTCCTTTCTGATGCTTTGCCAGGCCTTAACTGCAGGTGTCTTCAATTGTTGTTTGTTCATGGGTCTTTCTGCCTTAAGTTTTGTCTTCAGCAAGTGAAATGCATGCTCGATCGGGTTGAGATCAGGTGATTGACTCGGCCATTGCAGAATATTCCACTTCTTTGCCTTAAAAAACTCCTGGGTTGCTTTCACAGTATGTTTTGGGTCATTGTCCATCTGTAAAGTGAAACGCCATCCAATCAACTTCGCTGAATTTGGCTGAATCAGAGCAAACAATATATCCTTATACACTTCAGAATTCATCCGGCTGCTTCTGTCTTCTGTCACATCATCAATAAACACTAGTGACCCAGTGCCATTGGAAGCCATGCATGCCCATGCCATCACACTGCCTCCACCATGTTTTACAGATGATGTGGTATGCTTCGGATCATGAGCCGTTCCAAGCCTTCTCCATACTTTTTTCTTCCCATCATTCTGGTACAGGTTGATCTTAGTTTCATCTGTCCAAAGAATGCTGTTCCACAACTGGGCTGGCTTTTTTAGACATTGTGTGGCAAAGTCTAATCTGGCCTTTCTATTCTTGAGGCTTATGAATGGTTTGCATCTTGTGGTGAACCCTCTGTATTTGCTCTCGTGAAGTCTCCTCTTTATGGTAGACTTGGATAATGATAGGCTTACCTCCTGGAGAGTGTTCTTCACTTGGCTGGATGTTGTGAAGGGGTTTTTCTTTACCATGGAAAGGATCCTATGATCATCCACCACTGTTGTCTTCCGTGGACGTCCAGGCCTTTTTGTGTTGCAGAGCTCACCAGTGCGTTCTTTTTATCTCAGAATGTACCAAACTGTTGATTTGGACACTCCTAATGTTCCTGCTATCTCTCTGATGGATTTTCTTTTTTTTTGCAGCCTAAGGGTGCCCTGTTTCACTTGCATAGAGAGCTCCTTTGACCGCATGTTGTGGGTTCACAACAACAGCTTCCAAATGTGAATTCCACACCTGGAATCAACTCCAGACCTTTTACCTGCTTAATTGATGATGAAATAACGAAGGAATAGCCCACATCTGTCCATGAAACAGCTTTTGAGTCAATTGTCCAATTACATTTGGTCCCTTGAAAAAGAGGGTGCTACATATTAAAGAGATGTAATTCCTAAACTCATCCTCCAATTTGGATGTGAATGCCCTCAAATTAAAGCTGATAGACTGCACTTTAAGCCCATATTCACTATTTAACTGTAACTTGAATTTATTTTGGTACACAGCCGAAATAACAAAACTTGTATCAGTGTCCAATTATTTCCGGACCTAACTGTATGTAATCAACTTATCCCTTATTATTTTTTAATTGGTTTAAGTTATGTTGGCAGAATGAAGACATAGTTAAACTGCCCGGAAATGACACATTATTTGACTCAATGCGAAACTACTTTTTCATTAAGAATTATCTACAGTATGCATAAAAATCCTATGGTTATACATCTCGTTTTCACCCGATTCACTGCAATACCATCTGGAAAGTCCGAACCAGAAATATCTTCTTCCTCAGGGAGAGAAAGAGGGAGGGAAAGTGAGAGATACCGACATGTTTGAGGCTCATTTGCATACAACCTGCATACATTATTTGTTTGTATAGTTATGCCTTTAATGTGACATAAACATATGTTAACGCTATGTTACATTTTTTAGTGAGTACATCTTTATCATTACCATCAAGTTAACATAGCGTTAAATGGATGGAGTTTAGTGAATGTGAGATAAAGAGAGAGGCTCATATAGTATAGGGCGCATATACCTCCCAGGACATTACTCACTACTCCACATGGGGAGATGAACAATACCTAGACACATGCGAGACACCTGGGAAATATGAAAACTAAAAATAAGGCTAATAAAAAATGTCAAAGAAAATTTTCAAATCCCTTCTTTGCATATTTCCCAGGTACCTATCTCTCTGACAATAAACAAACAAACAGGGAAGCGCTATATGAGTTAGGATCAGGCCCAGCAGCCACTTTATGTTGAAAACCACAAGTGAAATGAGCATAAAATTGCATGAATAAATACACAAAAATATATATAAAATAAAATAGCACAAGTCTCTGCCAGAGAGAAATTGTCCAGGTGGTGTGGATACAAGTTAATGCCCCTGTCTGATAGGACAGACTCGGGCAAGAGTGGCCTTTGAGAGGTGAAAATCCAGAATGGTAGCTAGGATGGAAAGCGCTACCAACTGTGCAGGTATTGATTTATCACTCTCAATCCAATCTGTAGATCCCGCAATGAGTTGGAGGAGTTTAAGAATCCAATCCGTGGATTGCGCAAATCCGCCGATTGGATTCTTAAAATCCTCCAATTTATTGCGGGATCCACAGATTGGATTTACAGTGATGAAAAAAAGTCTGGAAAGAAAAGACTAATTACCCTTTTTGAGACTGATTCGTGGAAATCCACCAACCAAAGGAAATAGCCAATGGAGGTGGATCCAAATTCTCACCAAAAAAATCTCCCAATTCTCTAATGATGACCTCATCAAGTGCATAGTTACAAAATGGTGTTTAGTGAAGAAGATAAGCACGTTATAAAGTGCTTAAGACAAATCAAGAATTACGTCCCAAAACGCTTACATTAAATGTTTCCTGATAAAGGATGGTCACTAGAAGGACTGAAAAAAACAATTTGTATCATTCAGAAAGGGGAACTGGATCAACGGGTTGTCGATTATGCAATCAGACAGTGGCGTTTCCGCTTTTGGGTGTGCATTTCAGCAGGAGGAGGACATTTTGAACACATACTTTGAACTCAAACGTTATAGTAATCTTAGTTTTTCAGATTAAATTACAACAGTTGAACACATTTACAAGCTACGAAGGAAAAACTCCTATTTCTCGGTCAATGAACATGAACCCACCGCAGTGCATCTGGTACTTGTTAACTAAATTGATGTCACTGTATTGTCTACTTTGTACTTCTTTTATAGTGTTAATCTATATAACAGACCCACAATTGTGCACATTTTCATGGGGATTGAGCGAGAAATATATAGGCTATGATGAAAAATGAAAAAGTTCCCTTATTTCCTGAACACAGTGTACATACATATACAAAATGCAAAAAGTACAGTAAAAGGCAAGGCAGCATAACATTTCATCAACCCTTCCAAACAAACAATAAATCACAGTCATCTTTTACCTGGAGAATTGTCCCCATAGGAATAATGGTAAAATTAATTGTAATCCATTGCAGACCCTGAATTCAAATATCAGATTTCTGAATACATACAGTATTTACTCTGCCTAATAACAATCACTCATGTAATGCCAAGTCAGACTGGGTTTGAAATACTGAAAAATGTTTATGGACGTTTTAATACAGTATAAAAATGGTTCCAGTTTTGCTCTGATGTTTTGGACATTTCACGGATAGTTATTTAAAATATCTGATGGTCTTTGTATTCCAATACAAGTAAAAACCTTGCTCGTTGTTTTTCTAATGTCACTCATCCCCACAAGATAAAAATGTTAAGTGGCACCTTATCACTCATCCAGAATTGATTTCAAAGCTTTTATGCATTTTTTTTATACAGGGTGTCTGAAAGCTACTAAATATTAGCCCTGATACTCATCAGGCATAGATCATTACATTTCTGGTAAAATTCTGACAAATGAACTACATTCTGAAAGCTTTCTGGGTATATTCATAACAAAGTTGAATATGCATTAAGCTTTTAGTAGATTGTTTCCAGGCATGCACTTACTGTAGTTTATCGAAGGATCAAAGGCAGACATAGACAGGTTGACACTTATCTCTGTGTCATTCCTAATGTAGAACGAAAGGTTAATTATATTGCAATCATTATCTAACGTAGTCCGGTTGCAAATATGATCTATGGTCCTTTCAAGAAAAAATAAATTGGAATATTTAAGAGTGATAGCACCTACCCTCTTAAGTTGTATTCTGTTGCTTTCAGGTATCAACAAATTGATTAAGGGCAGTGATTTATTGGGTCTGTGAATAAGAGTAGAGTTGCAGCACCCGTTATTGCACTCGTTAATGCAATGCGAGGCTTTAATGCTAAAACATTATTTATCACAATAAATACCACAGCTCCATTGAAAACAATGCAGAAAATATCTACCATTTCCATTGAAATGATACCTACTCTACCTGTATGTATAGTATTACATACTGTACATAATGTATTTATTTTTAAATATTTTGAATAGGAACATTACATTATGCATCGTGTTTGCATGTTGGTATACGGAACCATAAGATAGAGAGGATACTGTGCAGATTTGTGTTACATTTTATATTAATTAAAGCAGCAATACTACATTCTCCCTTTTCCCCCGTGTCTTATTTGAATATGTAAAGCATCCGACAATGTACAATTCTACATTCTTACCTAAGCTGGTAATCGTTTGGTGCTCCTGTTATATAAATCTCTAAAAATCCTGATTGTGTGACTAACATAATGGCCACCTTTCAGTTTCAATTAATCCTTCAGTCAGTGTAACTCAGCAGCTACAGTATTTACAGTTTGCAGTTCAAACTGCTGGGAACATTGTCAACAAATTATCACAAATAGGAAAGTTCTATGAAGATGTTGTACTGAAGGGGAGGTGGACTAAAACCTGCTATAGAAATCAAAGAATGCTCAATATATTAAAACTAATGAAAAATGGCATTAAGAATCGAATAAAAAAAAAACAGTCACTATTGTCTAATATGACGTAACTGATTTATTTAAAAAAAAAAAAAAACCCATAAGATATCACATGTTTTTCTGCTTTAAGCACATGATTATAGAAGTGAATGTACATTTAAAAAATAGATTTACTCTGAAACCAACTGGATTTACACAGGGAAAGTGATATTGACTATTTAACTTGTGGGATGATTTCAACTTTGGCCTACGACTGAAATACCTCATTATGTAATAATAACTGTTGAGTGCTAAGATTACTTGTGTGCTTCTCAACATGCCCTGAAGAAACTTGCCCACTGACAAAAGAAAGCGCATTAAGTGGTAAAAATAGCTATTGAGTTAAAAAGCCATTGGTGATGCCTATTATGTGAAATTGGCATCTGCGGAATAACCCAACGAAAATACCTTTGTATATTTGCTGCAATTCCCCTTTAAAATTGTAGACCTAATTTATTAGCAATGCCTTTGTCAGCTACAGTAAAGAATCAAGTGTCTTTTATGTGGTCATAATAGTAGTAGTGGGAATAAAATTTTTTCACATCTCTACTTTTGAAGCCCAATTTATTAATCTCTCCCTTTTCTAAGTTACATCCATCCTAATACTAATAACTGTGTACCTGAATTGTTAAGTGACAGCACAGATCTCATCAGTTTAATTACTGCCACTCAACATCCACATAGTGGGCTTTTATTTTATGTTGCAATATACATACTAGAGTCAAACTGTATCAAACATGTTTGTGATAGACACAAGGGAACCCTATAAGGGTATATCTTGTACAATCTATCATTTTATTTTATATACCACATCTGGTGAGCCAAATGACCCGTATCTGTTGTTAATATTTCTATGATGTGCAGGACTTTGAAAATACACCTTTGAGGTTTTTAATGTGTACCACAATAGTCAAATAGACCAGTGAGATTTTGAAAGGTCTGCGCTAAATTTTCTTTATGTATTAAATCTCTACAATAAATGTTCTTAATTTTGTACAGGCATACCCCGGTTTAAGGACACTCACTTTAAGTACACTCGCGAGTAAGTACATCTCATTTAATAGGCAAACAGCAGCTCACGCATGCGCCTGTCAGCACGTCCTGAACAGCAATACCGGCTCCCTACCTGTACCGAAGCTGTGCGCAAGCGGGGAAACTATAGAGCCTGTTACACATGTGTTATTTACATCAGTTATGCACGTATATGACGATTGCAGTACAGTACATGCATCGATAAGTGGGGAAAAGGTAGTGCTTCACTTTAAGTACATTTTCACTTTACATACATGCTCCGGTCCCATTGCGTACGTTAATGCGCGGTATGCCTGTATTACTAATTACCAGAACCTAAAACAAATATACACTTCTTCAGTGCAAATATCGCTAACAGAACTTTGCACTCTAAGTATTTGGTACTGTACACCCAAAGATAATGCTTTAGTTTATGTAACTTCTTTATAAAAGAAGGATATGTGGTATCTTACAAGTGGAAGAAGAGTGATGGCAATAGGTAGAAGGAATTTAATTGCAATTGGAGGCTGAAGGTGAAGAAAAAAAAGAAGTTAACTGAAAGAGCACTATGAACAATTTTTTTTTAAATATTATGTTTGGTAGGATTGCAACTTAAATTTTATTTTTATTTTTTATTAACTCATTAACCTTTCAAGTATATGTGAAACTTTTCCACCTTAGTTGTAGCAGATGTCATCACAATTTATCTTAATGGCAAATGGCAGAGGTCCTTTTTACGTATTATGTATCTGTGTATGCATGTCCGAATGTGTATATATCACTGATCATCTTCACTTTACAGACGTAATTCAGGAATATAGAACCCAAATAGTGAAACTGCATTTAAAAAAATAAATAATGAATAACGATGTAAGGAACAGAGATGAGGAAAAGAAGAGAAAATGGAGTCGAATAAACATACTGCAAGGGGTGAACACAGAGCTGATAGAGCAGGCTTTATCAGAAGTTGAAAAATATATATAATAAATAAATAAAAACTAGAAAAAAGAGACAAAGACGTACATTCAAGTGACAGGCCTATGGGATGATATGAATATAAAAAGGGGGGATGGGGGAGCACAATAGTTGGAAACAGGCAACGGTATGGATCTAATAAATGCTATTTAAGGTGAAGCAGTAGTTACCATGAGCAAATTAGGTGGCTCAGGTGGCTAATGTCTAATTGGAAGGGAAAACACACATAGGTTTGTATGTATTAATGAGTTGGTGAGATAAAAGTATATATAACTTACACGGCCTTGTGTAAGCTCAGTCACATCAAGGTTTCTTTGGGAATCCCGTGTTCTGCCGTTGATGCTTTTCTCCTTGCGGTGTAGGTACTTCTTCTTGTTGTCTATGTCGCTATCTTCATTAGTTCAGGGTGCCGCTCCAGGGGGATTTCCTCTCGTGTAAATAGAGAAGGGGGATAGGATTAAAACATATGCATATATACGTCAATGGGGGGGGAAGGGTAACGTGGCTATAAACCACTGGACAATGTGATAATCTAGCACTCACACGGGCTAATGTGAGTTTGTTCTTATCTTGGTATCTTGCTCATGTAGGGGTATTACCCGATCAGAGGCAAGTGATGAAAGGATGGGGTACAAGGGTATAAATAGTGAAAATATAACTCAATACTCACACGGGCCAGTGTGAGTACACACTCCTAGCGGTATCTTTCTTCTTCTGTTCCTGATACAGCTAGTAGTGAAGATGGAATTAACATACAAAGGACACTAGGGTCTTCAGGGTAAAACTAATTTTAATGAAAATAAAACAACACAGAAAGATAAAAAACAGAAACCAAGCGTTTCTGTGGGACAATAAAAGCAAGGGGGGGGGGGGAGGGACGATGATATATTACTAAATAACGAGCACCAAACCAAGAGAATATAACAGAAAAAGTTGTGATCGTTCCCCCTACCCTTTCACGCACATGTATGTTGATGAACGGAAACTGTAAACTTAAATATAATTTGTATAACCAAATATGTATTATTATTTTTTAAACACCAAGGCAAATGTATACAAGATGCATGTGACTCAAATAAAAGTATTTGTGGAAAAAAAACAAAAAACACTGGGAGAATGGAGCCCTACTTCAATTTTTTTTGAAGTGGTATGTAAATAGACTTAAAGTGACTGTGGAAGTAGGAGTAAATTAATGAATTCATAGAGCACATCATAGATGGAAGACAAAATATCTGGTATGTGTATCTCATAAAAATTCTTAATTCTCCCCTTAATTGTTTTCAAATCTTAAGGATTGAGGAGCTTAACAAGCAGTGTGTGACAGAGCTTAGAACCAAGTGAAATATGCCAATGCATGTGTGTCAGGAACGCCATGCCTGTGTGCACGTGTCTGTGTATATCAAAGAGGTTAAAACAACCAGCAATCCAACAGACTCACTCACCTCCTGAGGGTTATCTCCCCAAAATCCGTCACACTACACCTCAATATGCTACCACCATGGATAATTTACCATCCTCAGGAGTTCTTGGTCCCCTGTTTACTGGAAAAATATGTAATTAACACAAAAACCCAATTTAGTTAAATGTGTTAAAAAATGCAGTTAATCTCTTCAAAAAGTTATTAGGTTCTATTAGAGCACAAAGACGTCCTTATCCAATTTTAGAGTTAATATACGAAAACTGAACAGTGCTTGTTTACTGAGGAACAGGTAAATAAACATCACAAGGAGGTGACACCGGGAATTGAACTAGGTTTCCCTGATTCAAAGTCAGTGTTATTGTTTACAGTCAGTGTCTTCACTTGCTAAACAGCTCCTTCAGACACCATGACCAGGAGACAGAGAATAATTTTTATTAAAATGAAAGTTAACCCCTTGGTTGCTGTATTTGTTGACATACCTTAACATATTTGTCAATAGGGTGACAATACAGTATGCCTGTTCCAATTTTGTTGAAATGGTGGGTTTTTATAACTAAATCTATGTGGGCTATAGTATTGGACAGCTTTCACTGTTATGTTGATCTTTATGAATTTCTATATTCTGATACATTCTACTGTACCTGATTAATACTTAAGCTGACTCCAATTTAGACAAGCCAGGATATGTAGATACTATTCTCGTAGCTGATAGGTCACCATTTATAGTTAATTTATATTTAGTATAAGGAGTGGTTCAGTGAGTAAAGACACTGAGTTTGCAGCTGGGGAACATGGTTCTTGTGACCTTGGGCAAGTCACTTTATCACCCTGTGCCTCAGGCACCAAAAATAGATTGTAAGCTCCATGGGGCAGGGACTTGTGCCTGTAAAATGTCTCTGTAAAGTGCTACGTAAAACTAGCAGCACTATACAAGAACATATTATTATTATTAGTATCAATAATTGCCACAGCCATTTCTCTCCCAGTATCCTAATTCCTAAGTTTATTGCCTCTCCTTTCCAAGTGAGGACAGTGTCATCATCAGACTAGAATTTCAGTTTATTTCATTCTATTCTGCTACGTTCCACTATCCTATTTCCTCTTCCTGAAGGTAAAAAAAGCAATAATTATTATGCAGTTGTTTCTTAAAGGGGATAGCACCTTTATGGTTATCCTTTCCAATGTGTCATAGCAAAAATTCCAAAGCTGTGACATTGTGTAGCAATACATGTTCATTGTGTAAATGTAATATTCATTGATTTATTGATGTTTAGAAAATGTAAAAAAATTATGCTAAATGGCCAAATACTAAAAAGTATACTTCAATACAGTTGCAGGAAAAAACATATAGGCCAGGATTCACCAGCATTAACGGTCATTGAAGTCAATGGCAGTTAATGCCAGAGTGGTGTGCAGTTTCCAACATTGGAGCTTGAAGAATCGGCCCCATAGTTCAATAATTCTACTTACAGTAATACTAGAATTATGTGATCAATCTACGAATAACTAAATCAAAGTTGCAAAATCTCTCTTAAAAAAAGAGGGAAATTCCAAAAATGGCTATTACGGTATGCATTTAGGTAATGGCTAAAATATATGTTTCTTGTAATAATAGGAATTGGTGCACCGGTACTAAAAACTGTAACCATCGGAGGGAAGGGGGTGGGGGGAAGGGTACGAGTCAGTCAGTTGCTGCAGAGGGTACATCACTTCATAGAGTCCTGTCATCAATTTAGGGAATAGTTTACGAAGAGAAGTTCAGCATGCAAGCAGTGTCTGATCTAATTAAGTATTGTGCTAAGTTGGAAGACAAGATTGGATTTCCCAGCCTTGCAATGGACTTTACCAGTATACTGTGTATTACTACTACTTGAGGTGCAGCAAAATCAATCTAAAATCTTCCCTAGAGTATTTATTCTAAGTGCCAATGTCTGGTATCATATTCTGATCCGATCTTAACTGCTATGGAAGTCAATGGCAGTTAATGTGGAATCGAGGTGTGTTACTGACATTGGGTCTTTGAATACCGCCATTTAAAACTTATATAGTGTATTGCTGCTATTTTATCTAATGAGTAATTTCTATCATTCCATTAGGGAACCATCTGAATAGTGAATAACAAAAAAGCACATTTATTAAATAAAAAACCTATAATAGGCAATGTATGTGTACATAGATTTTTTAAGGCATTTTAAACCGTTTTGGTTTCCATAAGTATCTGGTACTTTTCTACAGTAGATCCCTATTCAAGAGGCATTTTCCATGCTAGAGATAATTTGCTAAATTCCTCTAGCACAGAAAAATACAGATCTTTCTGTGATGTCTATTAAAATAACGTCAAATCATCTTCATAATGTAATTTTCCAGAACCACGTGAGCACAATTGTGGAAAGTTATTTGTTTAAAGCACTTTTGCATTAACCAAAGAAACATATTGTACTTAGATTGCCAAGTATACTCTTCAAATGTAACTCATTCTAATCAACTTTTTCTGTTGTCCAATGAGGAAAATGCTTCTAGGATTATGTTATGTTTAACCCTTTATTAAGCATATATTTATTATGTTTAACATTATTCAACTCTACGTAACCCTACCGTTCCCTTTGTAATATACATATGTTGTGATTATAATAATAGCTAGAAATATTCTAACACTGGAAACTAAAAACATTCTCTGTATTAATACTGAAACAGGCTATATATAGCACGGTGTATACTATAAGCACTAAATAAAAAGTAATATCACTATTATTTTCAAGCCAATTTGCCTATAATTTCTGTAATTTTATGTTATAAAGATAAGCTGGCTACCTTCGCTGCTTTTATTTATCATAAACTCCTATAACTCTTTAAAACATATTTGCTTAGGATTCAGGAACTCGTGCAAAAGCACTACACACAAAAATGTTTTATATATATATATATATATATATATATAGCAAATGGAAATATTACTGTATGCTCATTTGCATGTCTTAGACAGGTCTGCAACCCTGCCTTTCACCATTATCACCATTATCACCATTATCACCCTGCACACAGCACTTCCACTGCAGCAAGAGATTCTGGGAAATGACACGCAAATGAGCACACAGTGCCACCTTTTGCTTCAAAACCATTAACATGGTTCCCTATAGGCTTAAGCTTGCAGCATGGTTATGTTAAGGACCCTTTACCCTTCAAGTGAAGAAACTCCTGTGAATGTGTCTCTGACTAGGGAGTGACTATCATTGTTAATTTAACTGTGTGTACCATTCCAATTGTTGCTGGACTTACATGCTGGACTCATATGTTGTACTCAAGTGGTAATCTCTATGCGTTTGAATACATATATGATCAGATGACCGCAGTTCAATGCTAAATCCTCCATACAGTAATTTTAAACTCACATGGTCAAGGCTTGCATAAGGGTTCCTTTCTGCTTCTTGTTCACTTTACTTTACTGGATTAAAGAAAGTATTCCGGATTTATATCAGTGGATTTCTTTCTCTATAGTGATTCTCATATATTTGAGCCCCAGTTGTTTCCCCTACCTAGGGTAATCTAATGCTTAAAACATAGCGTAGACTCCCTTCACGTGTCCGCAAGAGACTTCAAAGATGCACAAGCCAACAACAAAGGCATATAAATACTCAGTATGTAAATGCATGTAATAGGTAGATAAGAGTAATAATACTCAATAGTAAGTTTACACATGAAAGAATGGCAAGAGCAAGCGCCAGAGTGGGTGATGTGAACGAGCTCAGAGGGAAACCCGGGCTTCTTTGGTTGTCATGGGATGCGTCACCACGTTGGTAACTCCTTTAGCGGACGACGTCACTCACGATTTGAGATGGAAGGTGAAGGAGATCGGAGCAACATCTGATGCATATTAAACTAGCTGATTGTTCCTGTTTTGGCGCGAAGCTTTTCTTTTAAAAATTGCATGTCGCTCTAGCTGCCTTACCACTCCAAGTTTAAGACAAGGGTCGAAACATGTAGAAGTGTCAGCGCCTGGTGGGACCCCCTGTTTCTCTCTTCTTTGAGAGCACGTAGCTATACCCCATGTGACTTTGATGCTATGCACCCTCAAGATTGAGATGGTTATAATTGCAAGACTGTTATTTTGCCTGAATACTCTTACTGTGTTTATTTGACATCTTTTGACTGTGACTTTTTCCATTTATGGCCAGTCATTACTTACATTGTCAGCGTGACCTTAATTATTTCATTATGGCACATATATGCTAGCTTTAGTATGAAGAGCAGTGTATTTCACCACAGTGTGGATAAGACATAATACACTTCATAATGTTCATTTTCTTACATCCATTTGTCTCTGTTATGTGTCACTATACACCACAATAGTGTCAGGTTAGGATCGCTCCTTTATTTACTACCTATTTGCAGCAAATAGTTGGCTATCAGCCTTGCCATTCTTTCATATGTAAACTTGCTATTGAGTATCATTACTCTTATCTACCTATTACATGCGTTTACATATTGAGTATTTATATGCCTTTGTTGTTGGCTTGTGCATCTTTGAAGTCTCTTGCGGACACGTGAAGCAATTTTTCCGTATTGTGTTCTTATGTCATATGTGATACTTAATAAATTTTGGTTACTTTGGTAAACCTGAGTGCTTCTTTAGGGACTCTTTCTCTGTTGCCACACATATATCAATATATATATATATATATATATATATATATAAATATATATGAACAAAAAACAAACAAAAGCGCAAGCTCCATAGCACGTAACTGAGTAAAAAATAAGGTACATTTATTTAAAAAATCAGCAACCCATAAGAATGTGCACTTACAGGATTTCAAACAGAACCATTCGTGGGAGAGAAATCTCTATTGTGGTCATCTGCGGTGGTATGGTGAGTCCCAGGTTTAAAGAGTGGATGTAAACAGCCCAGGTTCACCATGAATTGGCAGCAAGATATAAAGGCATCCAATGCCTGCACGTCCTTTGCTCCCTCATACAATGATTGCTAACACTTGAAATTACCGCCAGCCGGAGCGCAGGGAAGCCAGGGACTCCAAATACACCAATACAATCGCAATGACGTCACAGCTCTACGCGTTTCGTCACACTGCAGACATGCATGCATGGAACTATTGCAACTAGTTTGGACTGACTCTTTAGCTTTATCCGATATATTTAGTATCTGATTGTGCGCCTGATTGCCAAGGTGCAATTAACTACATTATCTGCCAATTAAGTCTTATACAGTGACCAATCTACTATGTGTGCCATTTCTGTTATGCATGGTCTGGCTCTTACCTAATGAAGCCACACCAGTCAGGTCATTAGTTTGTATGATGATTTATTTATGAATATTTTTTAATTAAGCCAGAGCATCTCAGTATATATATGTTCACATTTATGGGTACCACTGTACTGCATTTTATTATGGGTGTTGTTGTTTGTGCCACATTTTTCATGCTTGTTTTATTGTAATGACCAGCCTATGATGCCATTGGCCAATGTTGCTAGCATTGACACTGTATTTTACCTTTATACAGCATTAGGCATTTACACATGCCTTTATTCAGCCTGTTTAGGCTTATTCCCCCTCTTCCTTGATTAAAGCTAGTTGCTACACACAGTTTAACAACTGTTTATGAGTTATCACATTAGTTAGCAAGCAACATGATCACCATTCATGCCCTGAGACGCTCAGATCGCGAAGGACCACTTCGCCTGCAGTTGCGCTTATTATTTATTTAATTCCCGCGGTTCGCGCATGCGCAATGGTTATCCTGTCAGCTCCACACGCATTACACTCTCCCTTCACCAGCTCGCGGCTCGCGCATGTGCAGACATGCGTTTCATTGGTTACATGCGCCCCCTCTGGCTCTGAGACACGCGACGGAGATGATTTGACTTATAGCCTATAACCCTTGACCCCTGCATGCGCTGTGAGTGCGTTTCACGGGACGGGTGCATCATTTCGTTTCAGTTAACGCCTGATGGTTTGGTTGCAATGGGAGGGTCCTGCATTTAGCATGTAAGTTATTGTTTGAATTAAATTATGTGTTGCACCTGTTTGTCATGGTTTGGTAGGGTATTTATATGTGTTCTATTGCACTCTGTATGTACATCACCTTCAGAAAGGTCCCGTGTGTAGGACCAAAATGTTGGATATGATGTCTCACTAAATACAAATCTTTTTTGACTACCTCGTGGAGTGCTGCCTCTGATATTCGCTCATACGGTATCGTATTGCCTATATATATATATATATATATATATATATATATATATATATATATATATATAT
Source organism: Ascaphus truei (assembly GCF_040206685.1). NCBI lineage: Eukaryota > Metazoa > Chordata > Amphibia > Anura > Ascaphidae > Ascaphus > Ascaphus truei. Next base: position 152,582,273 of record NC_134486.1, on the reverse strand, counting down.
ATATATTATAAAAGAATACAGTGCTTTAGATTACAGAAAAAGATCATTACAAGAACATACAATTACAGTAAATGCAGTACAGTTTCTTAAAATAACAGGATAAAACATAAAACAGAAATCCCAATACATTACGTTACCATATGTCAGGGTTTTCTCCAGAGAGGTCACTGGTGTAGAAAAATGGAAATCCAAGTGTTTCATCCCAAAACATCCATCATACCTCTGTTGAATTCTGATTTTCATAATACCCTGCTAAGACTTATGTACTATGTTTTTCCCCATTGAAACCACATAAACCCACCCCTGTCATAAATCAGCTGCTAAATTGATGGTTTTACGATAGAGAAAAAAAACCTGCTCTAAAGCGGCATTTAGAATCTTGCCTCAAGATTTAAATGCTCATAGCTTAATTTCCCCCAATACTTAGACAGACGTGAGCCATATCAATAGATTCAGGCGATTATGATGGCTGTAACAAGCTTAATTTTGAATGACAAATGGATGTCTGTCTTTGGCACCTCTTTCTCATGTCATATGTGGTCTCATTGCATGCGTCTCTTTATAATATTCAGATATCTGTAATCGTTGCACTGTAGCGTAGAGGTTATCACCGAATATCCTAATTTCCAATAAAGTCCTCCAACTAAGGCGTGACCTGTGGGTCACCTCTCTCTGGGATTCACCAGTAATCATTCAAGAACGTTTATTTTTCTTTAATGCTGAGAGCATAGTATCTGGCTATCATGTATTGCCTTCTAAATGACACGTGTCACTTTTAGTGATGGCCCCCCCAAATTAAGTCCTGTTGACCTGCCATGACCCCAATATATTGTATTTTTAAAACTGTACAGATGCAGTCACCAGTATCTGACCACTTGCCTTGGAAAATCTGGGGCAATCTCCCAGAAAACTGCAACATTTTGGTGAGATTTCTGCAGCCAGATGAATGGCCCATTGAATTAACATCGTGGGGGTCCCTGAAGGTCCCATTCAAACTGAGACCCCCGCTGTGTTAATCCGATGGGCCATTAGTCTGGCTGCAGAATCTCACAGAAATGTTGCAGCATTTACTGTGAGATTGCCACAGTATTTTCCCAGACAAATAGTCAAATACTGGTGGCTGCATCTGTAGCTACATTAAACCCTGAAGCACAAGATTGACTAAAAGACTTAATATAAAATACTGTAAGCTGCAGAAATTTAGACGTGCATAGACATTCTCATCATCATTTTAAAATATGTAATATTCATGGGATAATAAATATCTAATCCCCTGAATGTACAGAGACGTTGAAGTGTATACCATATCATCCTCTTCACCCCTAGTCGATCCACTGCTGGATGAAGGCCTCCCCAATGATCTTCCAGGTAATGTGGTTGCAAGACACTCTTCTCCAAGTTGCTCCAACAAATATATACTGTTAATTTTCCCATCTCACTTTTGGTCATCGTCTTAGTCTTTTACTTTAACTTGGAATCCAGGTGAGTAATATTATTGTCCAACAATGGTAATTTGTTCTTGAAATATGTCCTGCCACTGCCATTACAAAACGTTTACCCTTGTAATAGTGTCACAGACTTTTGTTTGGTTTTGAACCCATTCTATCATTCTCATGTCTCTTCAGGTAATACCCAGAATACATCACTCCATACATCTTTGAGTTGTATGAAACTTCTGAATGATCTTTGCATTTAGGGTCCAAGTTTCACGTATGTACGTGAGAACATGCAGAACACATTGGTCAAAACTTTTCTCTGCAGGCACATAGGAAAATCTTTCAAGGGAACTTTCCAGTTTGTTCCAAATTCATTTAATCCCATCTTCATTCTCATGTTGAGTTCATTCAAAAGGTTCCCATTCATTGTTACTTGCCAGTCATGTAGACATAGGCCCTTATTCTGTAAAATGTGATAGTGCTGATGAAAAGCCCCATTAAAGTCAATGGGACTTTTCATGTGATAGCACGTTATCTGCGCTTATCACACCTTCCAACGTCTTCTACTTCTATTCCATTTATTTTGCTTTTTTCAGATTTTACACATTTGTTGCATATCCCTTGGTCTTGTTGAGATTCATGTGGAGTCCCACTTTCTTACTTGCTTCGGTAAGTTCTCTGATTTATTGCTTGAGGTCTTCGGAGCTTTTGGCAAAAATAAAAATCTCATTTGCAAATCATAGGTGGCATGAGAATTAACCGTTGATTGTGAATACTTTTTCTTCCAAATCCAATCTCCTGTCTTGAATAATTTTTCAAGTGTTGCTGTAAAAGGCGTTGGTGACAGTGGGGCCGATTCACTAAGCTACGTTAATTAGCGCTGAAATGGGTTACATCACTCGGGCGAAAAAGGGTGAAGCCATAAGCGCTATTCACTAAGGCTGTTTGGCGCGTTTTTGGCCTGCCTTGCCCAAAAGGGCCATATCACGCGATCACCTTCTTCCCCCCCTGATATCGTGCTTAAAGTTAGATAGCATGATAACTATTATAAACAAAGCAGCCTGTAAGAACTATATGGAGACGCTGCGTCTCAATGCACGGCTCTTACAGGCGATCGTGCTGTACAAATATGATTTTTAATACTAGTGTACATGAGCAGGGGGTCTCCTGAGCTGAACCGCATTGGTTTCAGGTTTGGGGACCCCCTACTTCAGGAGATATAGGCCCCGTTATGGGGTGCCGGTATCCCCTGCAGAATGTAAATGTCACGTGACGCGGGAGCTTTACAAGTGCAGGGGATACCGGCACCCCATAACGGGGCCTGTATCTCCTGAAGTAGGGGGTCCCCGAGGCTGAAGTCAACCTGCTTCAGTTTAGGAGAGGCCCTGCTCCCGTGCAGTGTGATTACAATCCATATATTATTATTGCTAATATAAGTGAACTGAATTAAGTTCTTACAATTGTGTCCCGTAAAGTTCGTGTATGTTCATTTTTTTCAACGGTGTGTGACAGTCTATGGAAGGACTCAACCACTTCACTATAATTGTGTTTTTACTTCTTTTAGATATGTTTTAGTTCACAGCATAGCTATGGTACTGTAGGGGTTAAGTGCTGAACTGTTGATCTGGTGAAATGATGAACTGATTAAATGAGGGAAGCACACGTGAGAATTTATAATTACACTTTGGCGGGAACATTTCTAATACACCCTATAAAAGCCGCCCGACAACATGTGGTCTGCAGCCCCTGAGGCTGCTGGGACTTGCAGTTCCCAGCGGATCTATGGGTGTAATGGTCGCCGCTGGCATTATACTGCGCATGCACCTGGTGTACAAAGATGGCTGCCGTAACTCTAGATACTATCTGCGCATGCGCGAGACTTCTCTGCACATGCACGCGCACACACAAAATGGCGGCGCCCTCTGCGGAGCACCGGCGACCCGCTCGCCAGTTCACAATCTCCCTGCAGCAACCACACAACCATCCCCCTCATGCAGCCTGGAGGTAACAGGGGGACCTGTCAACATACTATATGTATCAGGATAACTATAACATTGCTCAATTGCTCTGGAATATTCCTGTTCTTCCACCAGCATCTAAAGAGTTTATGCAAGGATTTTCTCTTCTTCTTTCCTAGACTCTTTCAATATTTCAGTAATTCCATTTCCCCCTTGATCCTTCCCATTCTTCATGGATTTTATTGCTTTTGTATTGTATTGTATGTCTTTATTTATATAGCGCCATTAATGTACATAGCGCTTCACAGTTGTAATACATGTGGTAATCAAATAATTAACAGAAAATATAAATAACAGGTCATGGGAATAAGTGCTTCAGACATAAAAGTAACATTAAGGAAAAGGAGTCCCTGCCCCGAGGAGCTTACAGTCTAATTGTTAGGTAGGGAGAACATACAGAGACAGTAGGAGGGAGTTCTGGTAAGTGCGTCTGCAGGGGGCCAAGCTTTATGTATCATGTTCAGAATATCCACAGTGCTATTCATATGCTTCTTTAAGCAAGTGTGTCTTAAGGTGGGTCTTAAAGGTGGATAGAGAGGGTGCTCGTCAGGTACTGAGGGGAAGGGCATTCCAGAGGTTTGGGGCAGTCAGTGAAAAAGGTTTAAGGCGGGAGAGGGCTTTAGATACAAAGGGGGTAGAAAGAAGACTTCCTTGAGAAGAACGCAAGAGTCTGGATGGTGCATAACGAGAAATTAGGGCTGAGATGTAAGGAGGGGCAGAAGAGTGTAAAGCTTTAAAAGTGAGAAGAATGGAGTGTGGGATGCGGGATTTGATCAGAAGCCAGGAGAGGAATTTCATGAGGGGAGATGCTGAGACAGATCTAGGAAAGAGTAGAGTGATTCTGGCAGTAGTGTTTAGGATAGATTGTAGGGGAGACAGGTGAGAGGCAGGAAGGCCGGACAGCAGGAAGTTACAGTAATCAAGACGGGAGAGAATGAGGGCCTGAGTCAGAGTTTTAGCAGTCGAGCAACAGAGGAAAGGGCGTATCTTTGTGATATTGCGGAGGAAAAAGCGACAGGTTTTAGAAATGTTTTGAATGTGAGGGGCGAATGTGAGGAGGAGTCGAGTGTGACCCCTAGGCAGCGTGCTTCGGCTACTGGGTGAATGATCGTAGTTCCAACAGTAATGTGGAAGGAGGTAGTAGGGCCAGGTTTGGGAGGAAGTATGAGGAGCTCTGTTTTAGCCATGTTGAGTTTAAGGCGACGGAGGGCCATCCAGGATGATATAGCAGAGAGTTTTGCAACTTCTTCTGGAAGTATGCATGGTACATCATTCATGGTTTATTTTCACACATTGTCTGTTAGTTAAAACAGGGTATAATCTGTGTTCTCATACAATTTCATGTTCTGTGTTCTCGTACAATTTCATGTCCTCAACGCATTTATGATAAGCACACTGTCTTTTATTGTTAATCCATCATCTTGTTTGAATGCAGTGATATGATTGGGAAGAAGCAAAAGTCGCTGCTTTGTCTTATTTAAGCTTTTATTATCTTCGATAATCTTCTTCACTGTATCGCAGTAAAATTTTGTTACATCTTCCATTATATTTTTGCGGATTATCTTACACAAATATGCATATTCAATTCTTGTTCTTGCATGTTGGAATTGTTTTATTTCATGTTGTCTCCTCTGTAGTTGAATGTGCAGAAAGCAATTACTATCTTCATAAATTCGTCATAATTGTTTGTTAAAGCGTCCCCATATATTTTGTGTAAAATTAAATCATTTTTCAATTCTAGATTAAATTCTCTGCTATTGTTCATGAGGTTATTGATGTTGATTGGTTTTGTCTTCTTTTTAAACAGTTTTCGTCTTTCCTTCTTCGGATTCAGATGTAATTTGCAGCTAACCAATCTGTGATCACTCCTTCTGTCAAAACTATTAAGCATTTTGCAGTCTTTAATCACGTGTTTCTTGTCAGCTAGGAAATAAGCAATTTCATTCTTGATCCCATTGGGTCGATTCCATGTCCATTTTCTATTTGGATTCTTCTTGAACTATGAATTCATGATGTAAAAGTTTTCACATTGTGCAAATTCTACCAATCTGTCTCCACGTTCATTCCTTTTACTTTATACTTACCAACTGATGCTTAATCTTTCTGCTGGGCACCCACCCATCTTTGCATTGAAATCTCCCATAAATAACTTGAGGTGATACTTTCTTTTGTTGCTAAAGTGGTTGACTTCTTAGTAAAAAGATTCCCCTTCATAGCCTGTGTGACGTGATGCTGGGGCATACGCTTGGAAACCTGTATGTCTTTGTCAACTAAATGAGGATTGTGGCTTCTCTTTCTCATTAGCTTTCATACTCCACAGTTGTTCTCGTGTTAATGATGAAGCTTACTACACAAATTCCTCCATTTTTTTACTTCTGTAATAGAATAGGTGACTGCATTTGAGCTGAATGCAGCCTTCATCTTTTATTCGTACTTTAGTAAAGCCAGGAATATCCCATTTCATCTTTTCAACTTTGTCTTCCAGTTCATGCAGCACTGCTTCACTGGAGAGATTCCGGCAGTTGCCGGTTGTCAGATTTAGGTTTGAATGACAGCTTTTGTTTAACTTCTGGGGATTCTTAGCACTTTTTGCCTTCATGCCTTGTTCCTTAATGCTGTCAGGCCCAGGGACAATCCAGCCTCTGGAAAATGAGGGCCATTGATTTTCAGTAACTTCCATATTTGGTGGTTGTGGCCTTACCGTTCTTGGCAGCCATCCTTATTTGAATGTATATAAATACCTTTCCAACTTTATGCCAAGTATATTTTTCAAGTTTTCATAGTATGGTTAAACCTACCTACACAAGTGCCACTATACTTCTTCTTGAACACCTATTGCCAACTTCCCATCACATAGAGATGTTAGATAAGCATTTGAGAGAAGAACACCATTTATATACAGTATGTTACAAGATATATAAATACAAAAATAGACATAAACCTGGCGCATGTGTAAATACAGTGAAATGATGTGAAATGATATTAAAGTCCAAATATACAGACTATTGTTCCCAATCTTGAGTGGTCATCTGGTGATATATGGTATCAAAATCACAGTTCACAGAGCAAAGAGTGAACAGTCCTCCTCACGATATATTCAACCTGCAGATGTATGACATAGAGCAGAGAAACAGGACATTGCGCAGTATATCTAGTTGCCAAATGTGCCCTTATGATCAAAGCTCAATGAAATGCCTACTTACTAGAAGTAGATAGGATGCATGCAGGGGAGAGAATCTGTACTTGGAGCCTTCTGAGTCCTGGTCGCCTCTGGTGTAACACGAACCCCTCGTGGTATCCTCTGCTTCCGTGGACGTCAGGCAGGTCTCCCTTTCAGGAACGTAGTTTCCTGGATCTGCTTCAGGGTTCCTTCAGCCTCTTATTTCCTCCAGTGGGGACAAAAGAGGGAAAGGATTGCGCAATAATAAAAAACTTTAATGACGCCTACCTCTAACAAATAAAATACTCACAAAAGACGGTGAGTGTAAAAACAAAGAAGTGCCCGACCCAGCACAACCCAAACGCCGCACTCAGTCTTTGAATGTCCTCCTCGGTGCCGCGTGTACCTCGCGGGATTCCGGCGCGGTTTGGATGACGTCACCGTCTCCTCTTCAATGACTAGCAGCTTGAGTGTGTCGGGCAGTACCTCTTAGGCTCCTCACTACGCGTTTCGTGATGGGGAACGTCACTTCGTCAGGGGATTGTGGAGCCTCATCAATCCCGTGTGCAATATATAGCCCCAGTTTAACCCCTCGTATACAGGAGCCACTTTGGGCCAAAAAGTAACAGGGTGATTCCACTTGCTGATAATTACCATCAGATGGGTATAAGCTTAATCACCTCTGAAGCGACTCCCTGACTCAATTAGGATTCATGGGATCACTTGATGCAAATACAGTAAAAATGTATAAAACCATGTATAAAAACATATGAAATTACATTGGATGAGAAAATAAATGATTGGTTCCAGTGCATCAAAGGAATGATGCTAAATCAAAATCGATGTTTAACCCTTTCGGGGAGAGGGTCTTGAGAGTATAGATCCAGAAGGTTTCTTGCTGTGAAACCCTCTGTAGTCTATCACCCCCTCTGATACCCACCTTGGGGCAATCTATGCCGATACATGTGAGCCCCTCTGGTGATTGATTATGGTGCAATTTAAAATGGTTGGAAACACTGTGTGTTTCCAAACCATTTTTAATATTGTACACATGTTCGACAAATCTTCGTTTCAGTGGTCTCCCCGTCCTGCCCACATATTGTAATTTACAGGGACATTCTAAAAGGTAAATACAGAAATTAGATTTGCAATTAATAAATGAACGGATTTCAAAACTTTTACCGGTTACATTGGATTTGAATTCTTTACATTTTGATCCATAACTACAACCAATGCACTTCTTACATGGAAAATAACCTTTAAGTTCTTTTAAACACATTGTTTGTCCCAATCCTTGATGTTTTTTGGGCAACTAGGGGCCAGCTGGGATTTTAAGTTTTGAGCTTTTTTATACACAATTTGCGGTTTGTCAGGTAATATGGATTGTAGAATAGGATCTCTTTGTAGGATCCCCCAGTGTTTATTAAACACTTTGGATATCTCCCTAGACATACCGTTAAATTGTGTGATGAAAGGGAGAAATACTTTATTTGCATTAGCAGCTACTTTTTTAACCGGATGGATCAAGGAAGCCCTTTCTGTGTTGTTAGCTTGCTCAATAGCATTTTTAACAACTTTCCCATTGTATTTCCTATCTTTAAACTTATTACCCACGTCCTCAATTTGTTCCTTATACACTTCCAATTGTGAACAGTTTCTTTTTACCCTAAGCGCTTGTAATTTTGGGATATTTTTTAACCAATGGGGATGGTGGTGGCTGGATGCCAAGACATAGGAGTTGGCATTCACCTCTTTGTAATAAGTTTTTGTGTGTATCTCATTATTAACAGTGTAGAGGGTTAGATCCAGGAAGTTTATAGACTGTGGACTAGTACTAAACGTGAATTGTATATTATAGTCGTTTGTATTAAGATGTTCTTTGAAGGCCTCTAAATCTTCTTTAGTGCCCTTCCAGACGCATAGCACATCATCGATGTAGCGTTTCCAGAGTACCAGGTTTGCACCATATGGGTTGTGGTTAAGGATGTAATTTTCTTCCCACATGCCCATAAAAATGTTAGCATAACTTGGTGCAAACCTGGTACCCATCGCGGTGCCACACGTCTGGAGGTAATAGCAGCCATCATGAGAGAAATAATTGTGGGTGAGTATATACCTGATGGCTTCTATAATGAATATTTTAACTGAAGATTCCATGTTGGTATCTTTATTCAAAACCCACTCTATGGCCTTCAGACCCTTTTCATGGTCTATAATAGTGTAAAGGGACACCACGTCGCATGTGACCCAAATCAGATCTTCTTCCCATGTTAGATCTTCAATGGTTCGTAACACATGCAACGTGTCCTTGAGATGTGATGGTATTTCTACCACATACTTCTGTAATAGATGATCCACAAATTGAGATAGGTTGGATGTTAGGGACCCTACCCCTGAGATGATAGGTCTACCTGGGGGTTTCAAGGGATTTTTGTGGATCTTCGGGATAAAATAGAAGAGTGGTGTTTTAGGTTGTTCTATCAATAAGGACTCCAACTCTTTTTTACTGATAATACCCGTATCATACCCTTTTGCCAGCCATTCAGATAACTGAATACCATATTCCTTTGTGGGGTTATTTTTAAGTGTTTGATAGGTTTCCCCATCACTTAATATTCGTTGGGATTCTTCCTGATAGTAGTCCCTGTTCATGACTACTATCCCACCACCTTTATCAGCTGGCTTGATCACTATCTGATGATTATTTGATAATGATTTTACTGCTTCCTTCTCATTTGTGGTCATATTTTGTTTTTTACATTTGAAGTCTTGGCTCAAGTTTTCTAAGTCTCCTATGACCATGTCCGCAAAGGTGTCTATAAACTTCCCTTTACACATCTTAGGGTAAAATGTTGAACTTTTCTTAAATGCAGTCAATGGGGACTTCACTGCGTTTGTACTTGCTGTGTCCATGTTAACAGCTCTAGTGACTGCATCTTTGATAAAATACTTCTTTAGTGTTAACTTCCTAACATATTTATGTACATCAATAAATGTTTTAAACATGTTAGGTCCCTGGACTTGAGCAAAAGTGAGTCCCTTTTCTAATACTTTTGTCTCAACATCTGAAAGTTTGTGATCACTAAGATTAAAGATATTCTGTTTTTTTACCAATCTCTGCCTGCATTTGTTCTTTTTCTGTTTTCTTGTTCCTCCTCTCTTTCCTCTGAGACGTCTGCTCGTGATCTTTTTCTTTCTAACTCCCTGGGTCCTTGCCACTCTCTCCTGCTCTCTCTCCTGGCTTCGTAAAAGGGCTTGTGACCTCTGCGTTGCTCTAAAAAAAAGAGGAACAAATCTTTTATTACTTTCTCCATCTCTATCTTCTCTTTCATTTGATCTCCATAGTGGTGATCTCTCCCTATATTTTCTACAAGTTTGATCTCCCTCAGATGTCTGTGATCTAAATGATTCATATCTTGTATGACTGTTTTCTGGGTTCTTCAGATCTTTTGTATCTTTTTTATCTGTCTTTGTCTCATTCTTCTTACTTTGAGCATGTTTAGAATTGGAGTTTTTATGAGACACTTTACTTGTTTTAATTACCGGTGGTGCTGTATTAATTACTCCTTCTACATTATCTGTTGGGACTGTCACCTGTTCTCTTTTCCAGTTACGTTGTTTATTTTCGTGATAATCTTTTTTGTCTCTTGCAAATTTAATTTGCTTATTCAATTTGGTTTCTCTATCCAATTTTTCTATTCTTAAAATCACTTTGTCCTCTAGTTCCTTATATTCCTTTAGTTCCATAAAGGGTTCCAGATTCTCCTTAATCTGATTAATCTCACTGTCAATGATCTCCAAAGTAGAGGCTCTTTGTTTGATCACTACAGTAACTGTATGAGATTAACCGAACATTGGTCCAGATAGAAATTCCACTCCTCCATGAAACTTTCTTTATCTTTATCTAACGTGGGGACTTTTAAAACTCTTAAGCCCCTTGGGATTCTCTTGCACTCCAGATATTTTTTAAGAGCGTAAGAGTCCCAAGTTTGCTTAACTTCCTGATGTAATAGTTTCTCTAATTTTGAGAACTGCGTTTCTAGATTTTCTATTTCCAGATCCATACAGTCTGGATTTTCATCAAAGACCCCATCAAAATTGCCACCTCTAAGTGCTCTATTAGTGAAAAGAGCCATACTAATGACAAAGGTGAAAAGGGTATTATGTGAGGTGAGCAGCTGTACAGTGGGAGATAACAACAATAAAAATACAAAATATACTGTGACAAGCGCTATACCTAAATTAAAACTATGCAGTGCATATGTGAATTAATAAGTGCAGTGCACAACTAAAGCAGCCTGGTAATCTACTGAGGAATATCCCAAAATAAACCTCAAAACAAGAATATAAATACAAAAATAGACATAAACCTGGCGCATGTGTAAATACAGTGAAATGATATTAAAGTCCAAATATACAGACTATTGTTCCCAATCTTGAGTGGTCATCTGGTGATATATGGTATCAAAATCACAGTTCACAGAGCAAAGAGTGAACAGTCCTCCTCACGATATATTCAACCTGCAGATGTATGACATAGAGCAGAGAAACAGGACATTGCGCAGTAAATCTAGTTGCCAAATGTGCCCTTATGATCAAAGCTCAATGAAATGCCTACTTACTAGAAGTAGATAGGATGCATGCAGGGGAGAGAATTTGTACTTGGAGCCTTCTGAGTCCTGGTCGCCTCCGGTGTAACACGAAACCCTCGTGGTATCCTCTGCTTCCGTGGACGTCAGGCAGGTCTCCCTTTCAGGAACGTAGTTTCCTGGATCTGCTTCAGGGTTCCTTCAGCCTCTTATTTCCTCCAGTGGGGACACTGAAGCAGATCCAGGAAACTACGTTCCTGAAAGGGAGATATGAGAGGAAATCCGGTCTGTGCACGAGTTCCGGAAGACCCCCCTGCTGTTAACTGCATCCTCGCATTACCATCTTACCAGCTGGAACAGAATCCACAAGAGACAACCAAATATTCTGGAGGACGATCTGTGGAGTCTGGAGACACCTCCTCTCTATGCCATTATTTATTGGCCGCTTGTTAGATTTCAATCTCTTTTTAATTTGTTGTTAATAAACAGTGTTATACTATGTTTCCCTTCTCTTCCCTATTTTGAGGTATCATCAAGAGGTCCCCCCATCCCCATTTGAAGATTTGTTGTTCAAATGTAAGTGTGTTCCCTATAGAACTTCATACGTTTATTATTGTCTCTTAACCACATAAGGATTGTGAAGAACTGCTCACCTATTATACCGTAGGTCCATAAAACGTTAGGTGCAAAGAGGTATGAGGTCAATATTAGAAAGAGTGAACAAAGAAGTTCAAATGGTACCCCTATAACTGCACTCTAAACCAATGGTGTATGTTTCTAGGGCTATAAGGTTAAGAATCCCCTATACCTGAAACTAAAATCGAAAACGGCGCAAAAAACAAAAAAGTTTTAATACATCTTTAAATTTAATAATTACACTCAAATGGATAAAATATGGCTATGAACTGACCCCTCGGAGGAGCGAAGGGAGTCAAAGATAGGGATAATAGTAAAGCTAGTAATCTCCTATGGAACATATAAGGGAGGTTAACCCCATAGACTCCTGCGTGTTATTTAGGACATATGATGCTCATGAACTAAACACATAGTATCAAATGCATACTGCGTAGGCAAAAATAAGGTAGCTGTATCAGACTTAGTAGTACACAATGTTGACAGCACTACACAGATAAATATAAGTATCGCACTGTATATAGTAACGTGGTGTTAAATGGTCTATGCTCATAACCAAATAGCAACTCCTGGGACTGTGTCACTTTCAAAGGTGTTATCCCTTCCCTCAGACTCGTATAGATACAAGTGTTGCAATCAGTGTAACAAGCCTGTAACAGAAAAGCGTTGTATATTATTATTATTACTATTATTACTATGTATGCTCACTTGTATAGATACAAGTGTTGCAATCAGTGTAACAAGCCTGTAACAGAAAAGCGTTGTATATTATTATTATTACTATTATTACTATGTATGCTCACTGTGGAGCTTAATAAAGTTTTTTGAATTTTCCAAGCGTTGGTTGTGTGGAGTGCTGTGACCACGGTTACCAAATCCTCCCTTTTACACGTCATTTCCGGATAGGAGCACGCCGACACCACGAGGAGCAGAGATGGCCACCGGAGCGTTCTTGTAGCTACAGTGCAGAACGGGTGTCGTGAGTACACAATAATACATGCAGTTATGTTTTAGGCAGTTGTGAGGCTACTTGGCACCGCACTGTGATTTACTTTGGGGTCTTTTCTTTGAAGAGGCTCCGCTGTATCTCTATGGATTGACCAGCCCACTGCCTGCATTATCACTGCTTTCCTCACTAATGACTGTATGGCTTATATATCAGTGGTGTCAGCTCCAAGCTTTATGGGACACATGCAGATTCAATAGTGCTGCGGTTCAGGAGACTCGGTACTCAACGGGTTAATACCCAAGTGTTGTTTTTTTTTTTTTTTTTTTTTTAATAATTATTTGAGTTTGTTATATGTAAATTTGGAATGTATACTGTTATCAAGTATTAGTCAGAAATGTTTTTCTTGCGTAAAGTTCCTAAATATAGTCAGTATAATAATTCAGTATATCTGAGCAGGGATTTTAAACTATGGGGATCTGCAAATCATTTACTAATGAATCAGACAGATTGTGTAATTTCTCCATTGTCAAAAATCAACTAAAAAAAATGCCCATATTAAAGACCATCATTTTTTACATCTCGACATAACCCAAGCTTTAACATAACAATGTAAAAAAAACAAAAAATCATAAGGTCAAAACCCACTGATTTAATTTACAATTTTATTTCACATTGTGTATGTTTTATGTATTTAATTTGAGTAAACTTGAATGCAGATTGCTGGGAAACATCAATAAAGTATATTTATGCCAGGGTGCCAAAGGTAGAACACAATGATCATAAAACGATTCATTAGATTGGTGGGGAAAAACATAGTACCCTTTCCCATAAATAAATAAATAAATAAATGTATGTACAGTATTTGAAGCACATGGAAATACATGGAGGAGCAGTATAGGAAGCACATGGAGGTACAGTATATGACGCACATGGGAGGTGCTGTAAGGAACCACATGGAGTTACAGTATAGGAACCACATGGAGGTACAGCATATAAAGAATATGGATGTACTGCACTGTATTATTTTATTTATTTATTTATAAAATGTTTTACCAGGAAGTAATACATTGAGAGTTACCTCTCGTTTTCAAGTATGTCCTGGACATAGTTAATATGACAAATAATACATGGTTACAAATACAGTTACATAAATGAACAGGGTATACATTATATACTGTACAATAGATTGCATGCACAGTTAGAGAAGATGTATATTATAAGCTTATGTAACAGTTACAGACCAGATTAAAATGTGAGACAGCCTTAGTTTTGAAAGAACTTAGACTGGCGAATGTGAGAGTCTCCAGTATGTTTTTCCAGTTTTGGGGTGCACGGTAAGAGAAGGAGGTGCGGCCGGATACTTTGTTGAGCCTTGGGACCATGAACAGTCTTTTGGAGTCTGATCTCAGATGATAAGTGCTGCATGTGGTAGGGGTGAGGAGCTTGTTCACATAGATAGCTTGACCAGAAAGTATTTGAAGGCAAGACAGAAAAGGTGAACTTTGCGCCTAGACTCGAGTGATGACCAATCTAGTTCTTTGAACATTTCGCAGTGATGTGTGTTGTAGTTGCATTGGAGAACGAAATGACAAATTGAATTGTAGAGGGTGTCAAGTTTGCTAAGGTGGGTTTGGGGCATATAAAGCACATGGAAATACAGTATAGGAAGTACATGCAGGAGCGGTACAGGAAGCACATGGAGGTACAGTATATGAAGAACATGGAGGTACAGTATAGGAAGTACATGTTGGTACAGTATACTAAGCACATGGAGGTACAGTATAGGAAGCATATGGAGGTACACTATAGGAAGAACATAATGTACAATATTGGAAGCACTTGAAGGTACCGTATGGGAAGCACAATGAGATACTGTATAGAATCAGAAGCCCATGGAGGTATAATTATTAAGTACATGGAGATACAGTATATGAAGCATATGGAGATACAGTATATGAAGATCATGAAGGCACAGTATATGAAACACATTGAGGTACAGTATAGGAAGCATATGGAGATACAGTATATCAAGCAAATGGAGATACATTATATGCCACCACAGAACTGGCAGAAAAACTTTCTTGTGAAAGTTGGTGTCAAGATGCTTTCTAAGTAAGATATTCATAATTGATGCTTTTGATGAATTTCAAAAATCCTCCAACTTTCACATATTTCTACTTCTTATCTCCTCTCAATCACATACGCTGATAAAGGTAAAGCAAAATAAGTTCACAATAACGAGATACTAATATAGTTCCCAGGCATAATGAATTCCAGACTCAAACACCTCATATGATGCATGTCTATGCCGTCTAGAGAACATAAACAATAACATATATTTAAAAAGTTGACAAAAAACAGAATAACTATTTGAATTACTCTTCACTTTGCTGGAGATTGGTACAGCTCACCAGATACTTGATATCACATGTGCTGAAAGGATCATTTGAATTCTTTATGGTATCACAGGTCTAATTTGAGTTAATTTAGGCTGTAGTTGAAAACAAAAGTACATACTAATGTATCTTTCAGGTAGCGCACATATAGTAAAAGTAAGCTATTCAAAATTAAATTACCATGCAAACCGCAACTTGCCTCTTGCAATGTTACATATATTTCCATAAACTCTTCTTGATACCGTAACCGGTTGAGATAACTTTTTTAATAGAGCAGGCTTTATTATTTAAGTTACAATTCCCATTTCCCAAGGCCTTAGTGTATCTTCAAACTGCAATATTGTTGCTTTCATTTTTATCTAGAATATGGGCAAACTACTAATGTACCATATGCAAACCAGCCAAAAAATATTAATGATCTCTATGCTGAAAATTGTGCTTTAACAGTTCAGGCAAGGAGCAGTGCAGATTCATAGTAGTATAATGCTCATGGTCATACCAAACTAACCTTACCCACTTGCAGTGCAAATATGACGATGTTACTCTGTATTTCTCAGATGGGAAATAAACCTTACAAACCGATCTCCCGTATACAGTATATTTTCTCAATTGGATGGACCAAAAGCAGGGAGCCCTGACAAAGTATCATCTCATAATTCAATACATTTGAACTTTATTACTACATTTTTTGTTGCTTCCGCTAAAATTTCTAACGTCATCTGTAAAAATGTGTGCGTTGTTCATCTAGGATCTTGTCATCCTGTTAAAAAATCCACCCAGGTTAGAACAGATGTAGAAGATTTAATTGCTCCTGCTGATACCATATCACACTATAACGCAGAATATCCCACTTTAATGC
Source organism: Ascaphus truei (assembly GCF_040206685.1). Taxonomy (NCBI): domain Eukaryota; kingdom Metazoa; phylum Chordata; class Amphibia; order Anura; family Ascaphidae; genus Ascaphus; species Ascaphus truei. The sequence goes on along the minus strand of NC_134486.1, from coordinate 152,566,233 downwards.
AATAAACTTTACTAAATCTGTATATACTAAGGATGGACACGGTCCAAATGGAATTTTTGTCAAACCAAAACACGAAAATATTTTACAACCAAAACAAAAATCAAAACATAATTTTTTTTTAGCTCTTGACATTTTGACAATAAATATCATGTGATATTTGTAGCAACCGGACATCCACTGACAATGCGCATTGAAACCTGTTGAGAAGTTTCTTGATCGATTTTAAGGATGCATGAATACATTTCTCTTTTATGCTATTCAGCACAGTTGTCACAGCCTAGTGGAAAAATTCTGAAATCCTTTGTGATGTACAGTACTCATGAGGAAACAATTTTTTTACTGTCTGAGAAATACAGAGTGCCGCCCTATCTTTGTCCTACATGTGGGTAAGGTATGTTTCAATATAATCAATAACAATTAAACTGGTATCATGTTAGTAAAAATAGTAATTTTAAATTAGCCAATTTTACTGCATGTAATGTTACAATATAATCATTGTGTCAGTACGAGTTTAAATTATTGTGATAACGAAATATCTATCCATTTGTTCATCTGTTGTACAGATGTAGCCAGACTGTCGCCAGAGCCGGACGAAGAAAAGCAAAATGCTGTTGCTCCATAAAAGCTATGGCTCTCTGTGTGTGGGGGGAGGGTGGTGGTTACTTTTTTGTTTTTGATGGATCCCCCATGGAGAGATTTCCTGCTGCCGGGTGATGTTACACTGGCTACTTCTGTAGGCCTGTAAAAAAGATTGAAAATAATTTGGAACTTAAAAAAATACACTGCTCCCTCATTATTCCTGTGGATTGTGCAGAGGAGTTTTCCATTTACGTTCAAGACCCTTCCTGTTTGTATGTTGATCTAGAATGGGAGCTTAACCTAGGGGTATCACTGATTGCCACTAAAAGTGAAATAAAATGTATAGATTGAAAGTATGTAGACGATACACAGGTTATGAGCTGTAAGCCTCAAAGAAAACCTTACATTCTTGAAATATCCTCTGTGCATCACAGAGAGAGGTGATAAACATATGTACATTTTACATGTTATTTATCAGTATGGTATTGTCCCTACCTTTAGTGCACTAAGCACAGCTGTGAAAATATTCAGCTGCACAGCCTGCTGGCGAACTCCTTTAGCTTGCTTGACACATTCAGCAAAATGATCCAACATTTGCAGCCTGTAATAAACACAAAATCCCAACAGCAACTTGTTGCAATGGGTCTTACACAGCAAAATTCGACACTAAACAGACCATTCTTTTCATATCCATCATTTATTATTACTACCCGTAGGCACAATGAGAAAGCAGGAATTGCAGCAGCAGCTAAACAAAATGGCCAAGTAATGAAAAAGGAGACCACATTATACAGATGTAGCAAGAGTAATTGTTTCCCGGCACCGGGGCAAGCTGAAGTTGTGCGTACCACCTCGTCACCAGTCGATTACATCAGGGGGAGTGACGGCGCCTGTGCATTGGAGTGGAAACCTCACAGCTGTGTCTGTAGTTGCATCAACTCCAATGCACAGGCCCCGTCACGCCCCCTAACTTAATCGACTGGTGACTAGGTGGTCTGAATCGACAGAGCGTGCTGTGTGACCAGAGACTACTTACCATCCGAACAAGCGGCGTTAGCCGACATGGAGCAGATTGCTGTATTGGGATGTTGCTCACAGTGCGATTTTACTCTGCCAGATTGTAAGTGGCATTTTATTTTTGGGTAGTAAACCTTTTTTTTACAGTACTTCACCATATTGTGCTATTATTAATTTTCAGGACCGGTTTTCTTCTCTGTTCATTGAATTGGACATTCACCTCTGATTTCGACCTAGTAGAATAGTCTTCATTTTCCCTTTTTACTATTTATTTAGTATGTATATCTTTTTCCTAGTTATTTGCGCTTCTGTCATTTCTCTTTATATTTCTCTCTTGAGGATCTTGTGGGACCTTAGATAATAAGCAGCACCTACTAGGAGCACTATTACATGTTATTTTATTCTCACGTGTAATTTGGAGGTGTTACAGGTGTGCACACCAATTCTTTTGAGAAATATATATATATATATTTAGTAACTGGGCTTTGTTTTATAAATGCCAATGTTAAGAGTTACATAGCTGAACGCAAAGTAGGAGCAAATTTGAACGTGTCAACATTGCAGGAAAAAAAATACTGCAAAAGGTATTGTTTAAAAACAAAACAAAAACACAGAACATTAAAATAAAACAATATTAAAATTCAACGGCAAGAGAGATTTTTTTTTGAAATACAACAAGAAATTATGTTTTTGAATTGATGCTCTAAATGTTCTTCCAGAACGGAGAATAGGCCTGATCTCCCCCCCTGCTCGCGCCCCCCCCACCCTCCTCCCACTCGGCTCCGGCATCAAATGACGAAGCAGAGTCATGTGACGTCATGTTGCCATAGCAACACAACGTCACGTGACCCCACAGCGTCATTTGACGCCGGGTTGCCATCGAGTCATATTGCTGGAAGCCAAATCAAGGTAAGGGAATTTACAGAGGCCTTGTGCGGCCCCCTAGCATTTAATTTAAATGCATTCGGGGAAGCACTGGGCCTGTGTAAACACGACGTCCCCCCTAGGGGGCGCACCCCCCAGTTTGCGCACCCCTGGTTTAGAGCTTGAACTACTGCACCGACACACTTTATTCGAGCAAATACCCAGTATGTACCTGGCAGATACCTGGAATGCGCCGCTCCTCACCTCTGACAAGCCCCGTTGCATTTGCCTTTCCAGCCTGGGTTCATGCCTGGCTGACGGGCGGCTGATCTGTTAAATGATAATGATTAGGATTTAATAGGCTGCAATGCTTCGCGTGTCTACCAGATGGCATAAATTCATGAATTGTAATGCAGTATATATATATATACTGTGCAGTATTGCAGCCAGCGGGAATAAAATGCTTAAATCCCTGCCTGGAAAATACCTCAATGCACTCGGGCAGAAAACAGTCACAAACCTCAATACACCCGGGTATACCCGAATTCGTGGGACTAGCCGAGCTCGAATAAAGTGTGTCGCCAGTGTAGCATCACATTTTGCTAGGACGTCTCCTTTGCAGAAACTCTGCCTTCAGTAACACTCACCTGAAAGTGACCCAGTTGCTTTAGCAACTGCTTCCCAATTTGCTGCCGCAAATTGAAATGCCACACTGACCTGTGCTTGGATGACACGTGAGGGAACACCACCCCAAAGAGAGCCACAGAAGCATCGATCACAGACACTCCTAGCGGGAGGGGGCCAGGCCAGCTTCTCCGGCTGGGATGCGCAGATATATTGAGGAAGGGTCATGTTCTAAAGCCCCACTTCCAGATGCACTGTTGGGCTGGAGCTGCACAACATGCAAATATCAATTAATAAAAGCAGCAACAGAATAAAACATCTGTGTCACAATCCCCCATAAACCCTCTCTGCCCCCTCCCCCCCCTTGAAGGTTGCGAGTACTGTACCAACCAATGAGAAAACAATTCTCTGGTCTTAAGATGGAAGCTGTACAGCCAACTGGGAAAAATAAGACTGACCTTACAAGAAACAAGCCAAAGACAAGTCTTAGGCCTTGTCCAGGGTGGCGCTGAGCGGGCGCTCCCGCTGGCCGCGATGAAACACATTGCTGCAATGTGTGTGGCCAGCGTGAGCGAGCGTGGCGCTTACCTGCTTGGCGAGACAACCAAATTTGATATAGCTGCTCACTGATGCGTCACGTGAGCAGCTCGCCCAATGAGGGCGAAAGAATAGGAATAATTATAAAGAATTCTAAAATACGAACGCTGAAAGGGGGATGACCCAATCTGGTCTGTTCCATCACAGGGGTAAAATAACCAGAATTATACATGCCCACTGAGTCAAATGACAAACTGGGAAACTGGAAATGTAAGCAGAGATAAGGGTAGTAAACCCCATCATACACTTCCAGCGACAGTGCCTTTTCACAATAAGCTTACAAAAATAATTTAACACTCATTTCGGTACGATTGTTTTGTGAAGGCATCACCCAGCTTTAACTTGGTTCGTTCAATTTGGGACCACACTGATCATGCAACAATCAAGATCATTCGCTACCTTTTGTAGGGGGAGGGGAGGGGGGTGAGAAATATTGTTTGTCACTCCACATCAATCCCATACCTGATCTTCAATGGATTTGTGGTCAGTCTCCTGCAGCCACGAGCCAAGCAGCACACTGTCATCATAGTGACACAGAGAGCGGAGGAGGGATGTGGTGGTATTGGAAGAGTTGTCGGTTAAGGTGAACTCTGCCACTAGCTCACGAAGAAGCACGTTGAAGTTTCCTATACAAAAGAATGGATATTTAGGTATACATGAATATTTAGAAGAGATAAGAAAACTGTTAATAAATTAAAACAAAATACCATTGCAGATACAAATTAGAGGCTCATTCTATGTTCCTATCACACAGGATGTGAGAACTGGGGGGGGGGGGGAGAGGAGAGGGGTAGGGACCTTTATTCGTGAATACCAAGGTCAAAAACAAGAAGTTGAGAATGACAATTCCAATACGAGAATCTTGTCACATTTTATTGTTTCTTCCTGAGGCTCAAAAACATTGTTGTTCCCAGTTAAGATCCTGGAGCTAGAAGTCCACCAAGTTTTCTATATCAACTTAGCCATTCTTAAAAAAAGAGAACATTAAGAGGTTATCTTTACCTTCATACGTCTTGGGGGGCAACAAAGCCAAAATGTCATACAGCCTCAGACGGACCATTGCAGCACTTGCCTTTAGATGTGTCCCATGTGCTTTAATTACAGAAAGGATGCTATAGAGTTAAATCAAGAGGGGAAATAAAAAGTTTGCATTAAACACAATAAATGATTTCAGAAGGACAGTTTATACCGAACCAGGCTCTCTTATTGCAACTACAAATAAAAAAAAATCTAAACTATCTTTAATAGTCAACAGGTTTATTAGATGTTTGAGCACAGCTTCAACAGTTTCATTCATTGGTTCGTAACTCTGTCTTCAAGGCACAGTAGCTGGACCAAGCTTCCAGTAGCATCAGATTATATTCTAATAATATTTACACCAAATTCATTCAGATGTGACTGGCACAATCGGGTTAAAAAAAAACAAAACAAAAAAAAACAGTGTACTGGTCCCTTGGAGCAGCTGTTCCAGGGACCATACAGCGGTGGCAAGTGTGAGCAGGTGGTTTCTTTGGCGTCTCAGATTGCTAATCTGAAGAGGCAATTTGCAACATTGAGGGCCATTGACAATCTTTAACAGAGTTTAGTGCTCACAAAGCAAGCCCTAGCTGGGACTAGTGTTGCAGATGGTGGAGCTGTGAGTGAGGAACAGGTAGGTAGCTGGGTAACAGAAGAAGAAGCAGGGGCAATAGGGAGAGGCAGGCCAGTTCTGAGTTGACAGATCCCAATAGATTTGCCAGATTGAGTGAAGATATTAGGTGTGTCATGGCAGGAATGGCAAGGCTGGGGAGACCGATTCCTTTAGCAGCCCGGGGAATTGTTCATCCAGCACAGAGGACAGGATACTCAGAACAAAAAAGTCTTTGGTGGTAGGTGACTCCATTATTAAGAGGGTAGGTAGAAATCTGTTGTTGTGCACACATGAACAGAACCAACTAGTCTTCCGCATGGCAGAAAACTAGTTAGTAAATATATCTGTTGTATCTGTGGTTCCTTAGGGATACAGTATGGCTGTGAACTACTGGTTTAACCTAACCCATTTTTTCCAAACGCCTAAAAACACTTTGCAGGACACACAGTACGAACAAGAATACTTTTCTCTTCTAACCAATTATATGCGGATGTGGCAAAATAATATATTCTATAAAATAATAGTGGAGCACACCTGTGTGCCTCTGGTAACACATGTGTATTGTGACCACATATCAGATGTAAACAAACATTGGTGACATCACAGTATTATCAGCCACACAGGTCATTTCAAAACTACTTTTGTCATTTAGAAAAGAATAGAAGGGGGGAAAAAAATGACACTAACTTGTGATTGGTGCCAATAATTTAATTAAAATAATCTCCTAAAAGCTTTTTTCACCCAGTTTAGTAGTGTGAATAGACCTATATTTTCCGATAGCAATGTAACTTCAGTTTCAGGGACAATATATATTTGGAATGGTCTGCAGTTCAAAAATTGCTCATTAATATATTTACTTTATAATGTTACAGGCGGTGATCAATAAAAACAGAATGGTATATTCTATATTCAAGCAGTGTGAGAGGGTAGCATTTATAATAAAATGCAATCTAGTCCAGGGGGGCGCAAACTTTTTTCCCTTGCGCCCCCGACGGCTGTCCCCTCACTCCCGCGTCCCCCCAACCCCAACTTACCCGCGCTCCGGCGTAATGACGTCACGTTGCCATAGCAACGTGACGTCACATGACTCCGCAGCGTCATTTTGACGCCGCGTTGCCATGGCGCTGCAGGGAGGAAGCCGCCGGAGCCACGGTAAGTTAAGTTTACAGAGGCCCTGCAGCTCCCCCGGCACTTAATTTAAGTGCCTTCGGGAAGCGCGCGGGGCCTCTGTAAACCCCGCGCCCCCCGTCGGCAGTGTCGCGCCCCCCCTGGAGGTCGCGCCCCACAGTTTGCGCACCGCTGATCTAGTCAGTAGTTCTGACATCAGTGAAACACTCCACTATTTGGAAAACAGAGTTTCATTAGCTTGTTACACTGAAGTATAGATGCAGCGGCCGTTATTCGAACAAATCTCGAAATGGATTTCGAGATCTCACCGTGATCCGCACAAGTTTTGCCGGGCAGACTATAATGGCCCATCGGATTAACACAGCAGGGGTCCCTGCTGTGTGAGTCCTACCAGGGTCTGCCTTTCTGTAATAGACGCACAGTAAGAGATAGGCTGAATCAGTCACACTCACAGCGCGCGCCTCTCACAGGCGATCGCGGGGGGTTTATTTAATTTTAAACATTACAGTAATGTAGCAGGGGGTCTCTGGAGCTGAACCGCATTGATTTCAAGTCCGGGGACACCCTACTTCCCAAGATACAGGCCCCGTTATGGGGTGCCGGTATCTCTTATGCATGTAAATGTCTCGCGTCACGTGATCGGGACATTTCCATGCATAGGAGATACCGGCACCCTATAACGGGGCCTGTATCTCGGGAAGCAGGGGATCCCCGGACTTGAAACCAATGCGTTTCAGCTCCGGAGACCCCCTGCTACGACACTGTAATGTTTAAAATTAAATAAACCCCCCCGTGATCGCCTATGAGAGGTGCGCAGTTAGTGACTGATTCAGCCTCTTACTGCGCGTCTATTACAGAGAGGCAGATCCCGGCAGGATTCACACAGCAGGGACCCCTGCTGTGTTTATCCGATGGGCCGTTTGCAGCGGCAAAACTTGTGAATATATCGCAGCCTACACGCGGCACAACACAAAATGTACCCAGGTAAATGTTCGGATAATGGCCGCTGCATCTGTAGTAGTTACCAACTATTTGTCTTTTCCACCAAATTTCCCTGGTTCCAATTACAAGCACGCAAAAAAAATAAATACAAATTCAATGGTGCAGGTTCCTGATTTAAATGAGATTTAGATGTAAAGACTAATTAAACTGCATAACTTAAGCATTTTATGCAGCCATGCCCCAATTACTTACTGTGACATCATGGTCATGGCACATTCAATGGGTGTCATCAACTTCCTGATCACATCCTCAGTGAGCAGCTCAGGGCAGTGAGCAACAAAACTCTGCATAGCTTGAAAAAAAGTCAATGTTTCATCAAAATATATTAACATAGATGATTCATGATTTAGTCTGCTGTACAAATGGAAAACATTTAATTAATGGCATTTATAGATCCAACTGAAACATTACTGAAATTAAAAAAACGTGTGTATAATACACAAAACAATGTGTATACTATACATTTATACACACATATATACATACATATACACATATATATACACATACAGGCATACCCCGCTTTAACATACGCAATGGGACCGGAGCATGTATGTAAAGTGAAAATGTACTTAAAGTGTAGCACTATTTTTTTTCCACTTTACGATGCATGTACTGTACTGCAATCGTCATATATATGCATAACTAATGTCAATAATGCATTTGTAACCAAAATAAATACAGTAGGCTTTATAGAAAGAAAATCTTTAATGTCAGCTAATTTTTTCTTACTAGTGCCCCCACAAAATACATACCAAAAAAACCCATCCCTCTAAATACATGTAACCCCACCCCGCCAATACAGTACATATTAAAAATGCCCCCGCCAATACATATTAAAAATGCCCCCGCCAATACATTTTTAAAAGACCCACACCGCCTCAATACATTTTTAAAAGACCCCCCCCCCTATAAATATTTTTAAAAAATCAGGCCGCACGGGTAAAATCATATCTCCTCCAGCACCCCTCATATCACCCTCCCCTGCATCTCCCTCATATCACCCCCCCCTGCATCTCCCTCATATCACCCCCCCTGCATCTCCCTCATATCACCTCCCCCTGCATCTCCCTCATATCACCTCCCCCTGCATCTCCCTCATATCACCTCCCCCTGCATCTCCCTCATATCACCTCCCCCTGCATCTCCCTCACATCACCTCCCCCTGCATCTCCCTCATATCACCTCCCCCTGCATCTCCCTCATATCACCTCCCCCTGCATCTCCCTCATATCACCTCCCCCTGCATCTCCCTCATATCACCTAACCCTGCATCTCCCTCATATCACCTCCCCCTGCATCTCCCTCATATCACCCCCCCTGCATCTCCCTCATATCAACCCCCCCCTGCATCTCCCTCATATTACCACCCTCATATCATCCCCCCCTGCATCTCCCTCATATCACCCCCCCTGCATCTCCCTCATATCACCCCCCCTGCATCTCCCTCATATCATCCCCCCTGCATCTCCCTCATATCACCCCCCCCTGCATCTCCCTCATATCACCCCCCCTGCATCTCCCTCATATCACTTCCCACCTGCATCTCCCTCACATCACCTCCCACCTGCATGTACCTCACATCACCCCCCACTTGCATGTCCCTCACATCACCCCCCACCTGCATGTCCCTCACACATCACCCCCCACCTGCATGTACCTCACATCACCACCCACCTGCATGTCCCTTACATCACCCCCCACCTGCATGTCCCTCACACATCACCCCCCACCTGCATGTCTCACATCCCCCCCCCACCTGCATGTACCTCACATCACCCCCCACCTGCATCTCCCTCACACATCACCCCCCACTGCATGTCTCACATCCCCCCCTCACCCACCTGCATGTACCTCACATCACCCCCCACCTGCATGTCCCTCACACATCACCCCCACCTGCATGTCTCACATCCCCCCCCACCTGCATGTACCTCACATCACCCCCCACTTGCATGTCCCTCACATCACCCCCCACTTGCATGTCCCTCACATCACCCCCCCCCCGATGTCCCTCACATCACCCCCCTACCCCATGTCCCTCATATCACCCCCCCATGTCCCTCACATCACACCACCCCCTGCATGTCCCTCCTCCCTTTCTTTCCCTACCTCAAGCAGCGTGCAGGTTGCGGGCGGCAGAAGCATGGCAGTCAGAGGCAGCACACGCACGCTAGAGCGCGGCTCTGAGCGGGCTCGGGGGAGTGATCGGAAGAACCGAGGGGGGGGGGAGTAATCGGAAGAACCGGGGGGGCTCGGGGGAGTGATCGGAAGAACCGAGGGGGGGGGGGGGAGTAATCGGAAGAACCGGGGGGGCTCGGGGGAGTGATCGGAAGAACCGAGGGGGGGGGGGAGTAATCGGAATAGCCAGGGAGAGGGTAAGGTGACCGGAAGAGCCAGGGAAAGAGGGAGGGGGGCGGGGGGTGATCGGAATAGCCAGGAAGAGGGGAAGGTGATTGGAAGAGCCGGGGAGAGGATGAACCGGGGAACAGAAGAGCTGGGGGAGCCGGGGAACGGAAGGGCTGGGGAAGCCAGGTGAAGGAAGAGCCGGGGAGAGGAAGAGAGGGCACACCACCACAGCACGCACACGCCGCCCCCTGGTGTCCGTACTCGCGAAGCACGCGTACGTACACAGGGGGTAAGGTGCAATTAAAAAAAAATGTACGTACTTGCGAGTGTACGTAAAGCGAGTGTATGTAAAACGGGGTATGCCTGTATACACATACATATATACACACACACATGCATACATCTTTATAGCGCCCATCCAAGTACATAGCGCTTTGCAGTAGTAATACACCTGACATCATAATAAGATACATGATAGGAATAAAAGTAGACATTAGGAAAAGGAGTCCTTTCCCCGAACAGCTTACAATGCTTACATATTTAAATACAGGTCTATTTTTTTATTTATTTTTTATTACTCAGACTAGACCCATATTAGGCTGTGATACCTTTTAGCGGACAAAGAGTTTTTCATAGATTAAGTTAGTGTACAGAGGTTTAATTTTCATTGTACACTAGAAAAATAAACTTTTGAAGTTTCGAAAGCTCTGTACACTATAATTTCATCTATGGAGGACTCTGTTTTTCCACTAAAAAAGGTATCACAGCCTACAACACATTTACACTTCTCCAGCACCAATGCGGCTACTAAAACGTTGAACTATAGAATTACCCAATTAAACATCAATTCATTTTTATTCCTAAGTCGGACTGCACCAATAAGGAAATCGGGGGTGTACCATCCTGCTTCTTACCACAGAGAGCTCCAGCGCGACCTTCCAGAGTCACCTGCCAAGTAAAAGAGTCTCCTCTGGCTTTCTCTGCCTCCAACTCTTTTAAGGAACGAGGAAACACATTTCGCCAAAGCAGAAGCATCTTAGGGAGATGGTATCGCACAACTGAGGGGCCTGTGTAAGTTTGAGACAAGAAATTGGTGAGAAGCCATAGGGACTGTAGCAATGGACTGTGAACGGAAAGGATGTGAGCAGACAAGACTTGTCTCCATGTATGTTTGGCAAGGATATGACAAGCTTTTACTACAGAGAAGAACAAAAACAAACAAGTACTCACAACACTCACATTTATTTGTAAAAATGCGGGGACTATGGGGAGCTAAATAAGAGGGAGCTTCAGACGGTATAACCAGTGCAGTACTCAGCTTACAGCAGCCCATCTATTCAGGTTCTGAGAGAGAGTGTTAGCTTGATGATAAATCCAAAGGAAGTAGGTTTATGGATCAGGCACCACATTATATTATCACTAACCCAACTACTCTGTTCCCAAAAAGCGCCTATGAGCGATGCACACTTTTCCATTATCCTTTTCTATTATTCCAAGTTACAGAAATTCAACTTTTGCCATAGAAATGAGTTACATAGCAAGACAGGGATTCATCCGGCTGTGATGCAATTACCAACGGATTGGGGTGGATACCCCGATGAACCCCAGCCAAAGGCAGGTATTCCTTGTGCTTGGTTTCTACTTTGTGCATCTCTCAAACAGGAAGGGTACAGAGAAGATGCAGAGCAGCGTACGTACCTAATGTCATTAGAGCTCCAAGCAATAGCCATCCAGCCTGCGTGCGTTGTAACGATAGTCTGCTATTTTGTGAAGCAGTGCGTAACAAGTCTTCGGCTATGCTGACAACCATCTGCAACAACAAAATCAAAATAATGAGACGGACTTCATACAGTATACAGATTGGCAACAGTAATACTCAGGAACCAGAATAACCTTCACTAAACTGCTGCAGTGCATAATAGCATGTGTTGGATTGCTTAGCATGGGTTTAGTTGCCATGGAAGTGAAGAGACCTAGAACATGAGCACAAAGTAGATTGCATTTGAGAAATAACTTGGAAATTAGGTCAGAAAGGTGAGGAAGGGATGTAGATTGGCAATATTGCAGAAATGGAAACAAAATTTGGCGAGGTACCGATTGTGAGGGGTGAGGGAGGAGTACAAAAATGACACCCGTGCATCTAGCTTGGAGTCTACAAAGTATAGTGGAGACTTACAATTCAATTGAGAAATTAGGTACAGATGTAGGGTTAGAAGGAAGGGAACTGATAAGCTCTGTTTTTGACATGTTAGGTTAGAGATGATAATGGGACATCCACGAGCAAATAGCAGAAAAACAGTTACACACAATTGGAATGAAAGAGGAGAGGTCAGGAGATGAGAGGATTCAGAGAGAAAATTGTAGAGGGGGGGGGTGAGGGGAGAAGATGGGAGACTTTCTCCTTGGTAACTGGTGTGGATGTGGCTTGACAAAGTCGTGTCGAATAGCGTTGATTTCATCTCTAAAGTGGTTAGCTAGATCTTGAGCTATAAGGCCAGAAGTGGGACCTTGGGTGGAAGGACAAAGAGAGTTGAAAGTTGAAAACAGACATTGTGAATTGGTGGATAGTAGATATGTGAGAGTAAAAGTAGTTTTGTTTAGAAAGGATTTGGGCAGAATTACAGGCAAAGAGAATTAATTTGCGGTGCATAAATCAGCTTTAGAGAGTGATTTCCTCCATTGACATTTAGTGAGGGAACAGAGACGACAGAACATAATATTAAGCAAGTAACCATCACAATGTGAAGCAGAGCTGGACAACCGCTCAGAGACCAAAGAATGAGGTCAAAGAGGAAATAAGAGGAAGCTGGAGTATTAGGGTTATCAATAGGAATATTAAAGTCTGCTAGAATGAGTGAGGAAGTCAGGAATGAGCAGGTGTGGAAGCCAGGCAACAAAATTGTCTGCAATACGGAGAGACAGAGGAGTGTTTTTTTCAAATGAGGGTAACGAGAGGGAAGGACAAGGGGGTATTACTTGGAAAGTGCATCAATGAGAGAGAAGAAGGCCTCCTCCACCATGTCTGCTCCCTGGTCAGGGGTATGACTAAAGGAAAGGCCACTGTAAGACAGTGCAGCAGGTGAGATAGTAACAGGTGGCGTTAGCCAAGTTTCAGTAATGTCTATTAGGCTGAACGAGTACGGTATATACACATATAAATACAGGCATACCCCGTTTTACGTACACTCGCAAGTACGTACATTTATTTTTAGTTACACCATACCCCTTTGTACGTACGCATGCTTCGTGAGTACGGACACCAGGGGGCGGCGTGCGTGCGTGCGCACCTCTCATCAATACTGCAACCTCCTTCATTGTGGTCCCTAACTGAGTGGGAGTGCAGGTAAGGGGTAAGGGGGAACGGGGCCAGATGGCAGGGGGAACGGGGAGATCGGGCGCACCATCAATCAGCTGCTATAGCAGTGATTCCGCCCGCACTGCAGCTCCTGGCTTTTCTCCCTCCGCTCTCCTCCTCCCTCCTCCCTCCTCAGAGCTCGCTCTAGCCTGCTGCTGCTGTAGAATGGAACTTTGCATGTGAGTTACAGGCTACGGGGAGGAGGAGGAGGAGGTGCTCTTCTACTGCATTCTGTGCTTGTGTGTGTGTCTGTCTGTGTGTGTGTGTGTGTCTGTGTGTGTGTGTGTCTGTCTGAGTGTGTGTGTCTGTCTGAGTGTGTGTGTGTGTGTGTGTCTGAGTGTGTGTGTCTGCCTGAGTGTCTGAGTGTGTCTATCTGAGTGTGTGTGTGTCTATCTGAGTGTATGTGTGTCTATCTGAGTGTGTGTGTGTGTCTATCTGAGTGTGTGTGTGTCTATCTGAGTGTGTGTGTGTGTCTGTCTGAGTGTGTGTGTGTCTGTCTGAGTGTGTGTGTGTCTGTCTGAGTGTGTGTGTGTCTGTCTGAGTGTGTGTGTCTGTCTGAGTGTGTGTGTGTCTGTCTGAGTGTGTGTGTGTCTGTCTGAGTGTGTGTGTGTCTGTCTGAGTGTGTGTGTGTCTGTCTGAGTGTGTGTGTGTGTCTGTTTGAGTGTGTGTGTGTGTCTGAGTGTGTGTGTGTGTGTGTGTCTGAGTGTGTGTGTGTGTGTGTCTGAGTGTGTGTGTGTGTGTGTCTGAGTGTGTGTGTGTGTGTGTTTGAGTGTGTGTGTGTGTGTCTGAGTGTGTGTGTGTGTGTGTCTGTCTGCGTGTGTGTGTCTGTCTGCGTGTGTGTGTGTGTCTGTCTGCATGTGTGTGTCTGTCTGCGTGTGTGTGTCTGTCTGCGTGTGTGTGTCTGTCTGCACGTGTGTCTGCGCGTGTGTCTGCGCGTGTGTCTGCGCGTGTGTCTGCGCGTGTGTCTGCGCGTGTGTCTGCACGTGTGTCTGCGCGTGTGTCTGCACGTGTGTCTGCACGTGTGTCTGCACGTGTGTCTGCACGTGTGTCTGCACGTGTGTCTGTGTCTGAGTGCGTGCGTGTGTCTGTGTCTGAGTGCACGTGCGTGCGTGACAGAGTGCGTGCGTGACTAAGTGCGTGTGCATGCGTGACTGAGTGAGAGTGCGTGAGAGATTGTGTGACTGAGGGAGTGCGTGAGAGATTGTGTGACTGAGGGAGTGCGTGAGAGATTGTGTGACTGAGGGAGTGCGTGAGAGATTGTGTGACTGAGGGAGTGCGTGAGAGATTGTGTGACTGAGGGAGTGCGTGAGAGATTGTGTGACTGAGGGAGTGCGTGAGAGATTGTGTGACTGAGGGAGTGCGTGAGAGATTGTGTGACTGAGGGAGTGCGTGAGAGATTGTGTGACTGAGGGAGTGCGTGAGAGATTGTGTGACTGAGGGAGTGCGTGAGAGATTGTGTGACAGAGGGAGTGTGTGCGTGACTGAGGGAGTGCGTGAGAGATTGTGTGACTGAGGGAGTGCGTGAGAGATTGTGTGACAGAGGGAGTGTGTGCGTGACTGAGGGAGTGCGTGCAAGCCAAGCTGATCAAGGACCTGAGTAAGGCCGTGCGTATAGTGCCGGCGATGCCACCCAAAAACAAACACATTGCTGCCGCCGCCGCGTGCGCTTATAGTAAGCGCGAGAGCGGCAATGCGACGGAGCAGACTTTGGAAGCCGGGAATATTTGATTTTCAAGGGCTGTCACCTCATGTGACAGCCCCTGAACAAATCAAATGCCCGGGAGCATATAACTTTCGCTAGCTATGATGGGTGATGTCGCCGGTCGCGGGCACTATACGCACGGCCTAAGGAAGCACAGCATTGTAAAACACTGTACAGTACTGTACAGTATTGTACTGTACTGTTTTCACCAAAGTCACAAAAAATAAGTCCCAAAAATATATCAGTCAGTCAAATAAATGCACCTCACCTTCATGCCCTTTCAGTAAAAATACTGTACAGTAAAAGATATGCCCTCTCCTTCATCCTTCCTACATATTTTTAAAATAATTTTCCATTCATCCATGTTGTATCTGTCAGCACATAAGAAAAATCAGCTGACATTAAAGATTTTATTTCAATAAAGCCTACTGTATTTATTTTGGTTACAAATGCATTATTTACATCAGTTATGCACATATATGATGTTTGCAGTACAGTACATGCATTGTAAAGTGGAAAAAAGGTAGTGCTTCACTATAAGTACATTTTCACTTTACATACATGCTCCGGTCCCATTGCGTATATTAAAGCGGGGTATGCCTGTACACACATGCACAGACACACAGTTTGTGAGAGACATAAACAATGAGCAATATTTACCAAGCGGTGCTAAGCTGCAAGGCTTACAGTAACCTAGTAATTATGGCCCATTAAGTATTGAAAGACCAGATACATTTTGTTTCTTAACTTTCCTTTGGCGTGAGGAATACCCAAAGGACACTGATGTACACCGCCTAGCAGAGCAGCCATTGCAAAGCTGTAACCGCTAACCGCTTCAGGGGAATTCTTCAAGTTGTTTAGTCTTTCTACACACCTGTCCAGCAGCGGTGTAAGCTGAAAGGGTAGTGCCACAGCAACACAGCGCAGGCACCATGCAGCTGCGAGTCTGGCTGCCATGCTGGGGTGAAGGAGGACAGACGTCACTGTGTCCAAAAGTCCTAAATACAAACGGCAAAAGGTTGAAACACTTCATAGCAGTGCAAAGGGGAAACACGAAGACAAACTGCACTCACATGGTAGTTTCAGCTTTATGTGCTAAGCAGTTTTCTTGATTTGGCTTGTTTTAAAAATAGCCTTTGGGGCAACGCAGGTGTAGGCTGAAGAGGTTCAACATAGAGGGGTGTTAGGCCAAATAACAGGTGGATTCTCATATTTCTTCATATCCTCTTAAGGACTTTAGCATGTGAGAACGTATTTAAGTTTTCTGTTTTTATCCCATTATTTTCTGAAACGGTCTTTGAAACGCTTTTTCTTTAAACAATCACTATATATATATATATATATATATATATATAACAAAAGAAACAGCGCACAATCCTAGGGCATTACCAGAAAAATTGGATTTATTATAAAAAGTAGGGGGGAAGACAATGCCCACTTACAAGATGGATTAAATAGAAATCACACAAAGGTTTCTTTATAACTGTGTGGTGGTACGGCTTTAAATGCCCACCGCCAGCTGAGGGAACCTCCGGATTGTAGCCCGAGACACCATCTGCCTCTCGGGCTACGACACACACACACACACACACACACACGCACGCACACACGCACGCACGCACGAACGTGTAACCTTTCCACTCCAAAATGTTGTCCGATATGGAGAACTGGTTGAAGGGTCCCTGTGTGTACAGGTCAACGTAAGAGCAGAATGCACAATAAAAATATTCATTACTATTACTGTACTAAATTAAACTGATGCCAGGGAAACCACAATGCAGGTTTCAATCACTAAATGAATGGTAAAAGCAATTATTTGGAGATGTGGTGCAGGCTTGGGAGACGAAGCAAAACAAAAACACACACCTCAAAAATGACTAGTTTAGAAGCCTGCTTCCATTATTTAGACTTTTAAGGATATTTTAGCAAAGAATTACAATGTACGTCTTGCTTTCTAATACATCCACACTATTACTGCCCTCACTTACAGAACAGGTACCTTGAGTAAAGTTCGGTAGTAGAATTCAGAGTTGATAATGGTATTATAGAACTCCAGGGTTATCACTTTGTAGGATGTATTAACCATCTCTTAACATTTGAGAATTCATGTATGTGCAGCCATGTAAGTTTTTCATGGCAGGGACTACCCAATCACATTGTTTTCAAAATGATTTATTGTTGACACTGTTACTAGCCAAAGTTGTATTTTTCATTTCCAAAAATGCTAAAAAATAAAACTCTGCTTCATTGTTGTACAGAAGTAGAAAATAATACACACAAGATGTTAATGGCTATTTTTTACTTTCTAGGCTATGTACGGCTGCTTATAGGTTTATACATATTGCAGAACAAACCTGTGTAACGCCAACTCTCACTTCTCGACTGATTGATCCTCCGCCTTTCAACATTTCTCCTCCACTCTTAAGGAATCCGGAGCCTCCCCGCAGAAATCCTGTGGCCATAAGTTCCAACACCTCCTCTAACGTGGCCCTCTTAACATTCTGTCGCATGACTTTAGTGAATAAGATAAAAAGTAAAACAAAACAAATTAAAAAAAAAAATCTAACTTGAAATGTACAGGTCATTGACGATGGCATTAGGAATGGAGCTCTTGTAGAGAAATAGAGATGTGCAAGGACAGCTGTCTAGGGATTTACACTAATAGTGTCTTCATCCCTCATTGGACTCTGGCTTTACTGCTGGGTTTCCTAATCCAAGAAGAAGTTTGATGCTTTGTTATTAAGCCGCACATGGCAAGACTCTACAATAATGAATTTCTGAGAGATTTCTCCTTGACCACTGGAATTTTACTAGAAGTACTTTGCTGGTTACTGACTGGGGATTTTGGTTATTCCCACCCACCTTCTGTACGAGTCCTAATGAATGCAACCGAGCTGCTGTAAACCTACCTGTTGCTTGCTTTGGCATTAATGCCGTGGCCATAACCGTTCCCAAGAGTTTAGAAACTGCGACTCTCACTCCATAGTTGGAGCCTTCTAAGGCCTTAAAACAAAGTGTTGCTACGTTCTCCAGCTCGGCTGTCCACATGAAAACGGCCTCGGTCTGCAGCTCCAGCAGGCACTGCGAAAAAAAAAAAGCTGTGTGTGCTGTGCACGCGCATAGTAAGTGAAACTTCTTTGACTTTTGTCACAGAAATTGTATTTGTGTTGGTGTTGGTGATGTTTTAATTAAAAATCAAAATACAATCTCAATGACAAAACGCAAATAAATTTGACTTAGAATGCGCGTGCTCGGCACACATCCCCTGTATTAGCTATTTGCACTAAGTGTGAATTCCGCGTGTGACAGTGTGCGTGTGACTGAGAGTGTGCGTGTGACTGAGAGTGTGCGTGTGACTGAGAGTGTGCGTGTGACTGAGAGTGTGCGTGTGACTGAGTGTGCGTGTGTGACTGAGAGTGTGCGCGTGTGACTGAGAGTGTGCGCGTGTGACTGAGAGTGTGCGCGTGTGACTGAGAGTGTGCGCGTGTGACTGAGAGTGTGCGCGTGTGACTGAGAGTGCGCGTGTGACTGAGAGTGCGCGTGTGACTGAGAGTGCGCGTGTGACTGAGAGTGTGCGCGTGTGACAGAGTGCGCGTGTGACAGAGTGCGCGTGTGACAGAGTGCGCGTGTGACTGAGAGTGCGCGTGTGATTGAGAGTGTGCGTGGGACTGAGAGTGTGCGTGTGACTGAGAGTGTGCGTGTGACTGAGAGTGTGCGTGTGACTGAGAGTGTGCGTGTGACTGAGCGTGTGCGTGTGACTATGCGTGTGCGTGTGACTGTGCGTGTGACTATGCATGTGCGTGTGACTGTGCGTGTGCGTCTGACTGTGAGTGTGACTGAGTGCGTCTGACTGTGAGTGTGAGTGTGACTGAGTGTACGTGTGACTGTGCGTGTGAGTGTGACTGAGTGTGCGTGTGACTGTGAGTGTGTGTGGGTGTCTGGGGGGTCAGTGTGTGGGGGTCTGGGGGGGTCAGTCAGTGTGTGTGGGGCTCTGGGGGGGTCAGTGTGTGTGGGGGTCTGGGGGGGTCAGGCAGTGTGTGTGGGGGTCTGGGGGGGTCAGGCAGTGTGTGTGGGGGTCTGTCAGTGTGTGTGGGGGTCTGGGGGGTTCAGTCAGTGTGTGTGGGGGTCTGGGGGGTTCAGTCAGTGTGTGTGGGGGTCTGGGGGGTTCAGTCAGTGTGTGTGGGGGTCTGGGGGGTTCAGTCAGTGTGTGTGGGGGTCTAGGGGGGTCAGTCAGTGTGTGTGGGGGCCTGGGGGGGTCAGTCAGTGTGTGTGGGGGTCTGGGGGGGGTCAGTCAGTGTGTGTGGGGGTCTGGGGGGGTCAGTCAGTGTGTGTGGGGGTCTGGGGGGTTCAGTCAGTGTGTGTGGGTCTCTGGGGGGCCAGTCAGTGTGTGTGGGGGTCTGGGGGGGTCAGTCAGTGTGTGTGGGGGTCTGGGGGGGTCAGGCAGTGTGTGTGGGGGTCTGTCAGTGTGTGTGGGGGTCTGGGGGGTTCAGTCAGTGTGTGTGGGGGTCTGGGGGATTCAGTCAGTGTGTGCGGGGGTCTGGGGGGTTAGTCAGTGTGTGTGGGGGTCTGGGGGGGTCAGTCAGTGTGTGTGGGTGTCTGGGGGGTCAGTAAGTGTGTGTGGGGGTCTGGGGGGTTCAGTCAGTGTGTGTGGGTCTCTGGGGGGTCAGTCAGTGTGTGTGGGGGTCTGGGGTGGTCAGTCAGTGTGTTTGGGGGTCTGGGGGGTCAGTCAGTGTGTGTGGGGGTCTGGGGGGGGGTCAGTCAGTGTGTGTGGGGGTCTGGGGTGGTCAGTCAGTGTGTGTGGGTCTCTGGGGGGTCAGTCAGTGTGTGTGGGGGTCTGGGGTGGTCAGTCAGTATGTGTGGGGGTCTTGGGGGGTCAGTCAGTGTGTGTGGGGGTCTGGGGGGGTCAGTCAGTGTGTGTGGGGGTCTGGGGGGGTCAGTCAGTGTGTGTGGGGGTCTGGGGGGATCTGTCAGTGTGTGGGGGGGTCCGGGGGGGGACAGTCAGTGTGTGGGGGGGTCCGTCAATGTGTGGGGGGTCCGGGGGGGTCCGTCAGTGTGTGGGGGGTCCGGGGGGGTCCGCGCGGGTTGCGCCCGGGTTTTTGTACCACCGCTTCCTGGGGGGGCCGCAAACGCCCGCGTCACTGGAGGGCTGAATGGCGCCGCTGCCAGCCGCTTCTGCGCATGCGCGGCATGGCAGCGGTAGTGGAAGTTAGGCGGGCACATGTGTGGGCTGGGAGGGAGGTCCCATTCGGGTTAGGAAAGGGGGGGGGGGGGCTGTCCCGGTCGGGCGGTCTCTGCTGTCCCGGTCGGGCGGTCTCTGCTGTCCCGGGCAGCAGACGGGGAACGGCAACACATGTTTACAGCCGTGGCAGCGGGCGGGAAACGGCGCCGCTGCCAACCGCTTCTGCGCATGCGTGGCTTTGCTCCAGTCCCCATGATTACTGAGCATGCGCGGCTTGGCAGCGGATGTGCGGGGGGAATGGCGGCCGTTAGGAGCGGCGCCGGCGGCTATCGCCGCCGCCGCCGCATCTGATTTGTGGAGCGGGTGTGATGTCAGTGTTGGGGTCGGGCTGAGCCAGAACACAGCCCGGCCTCAACTGCCAGCACTGACGTCATATCCGTTTCATTTCTGTCTCCACAATTCTTTTTTGCCCCATCACGAATGAGGCGCCACTAAGGAAGTTTCACTTCAAAAACATTACTTAAGTAATAATCTCCGAAGAACAGGGCATTACTGGCCAATAATTCCCTGGCTGGAAGAGTTGAAGGCCCGAGGCGCAGCCAAGGGACTTTAACCCAGACAGGGCATTATTGGCCAGTAATACCATGTTCTGAGGGGATTATTACTATTATAGGCTAAATGTAGGCTAATTATGTTTTCTTTACATTTTTCATAAAAAAAGATAGGACACTTTTGTAGTCATATTGATTTTTATCAGCATGATCAGCTACATTCTTATGTTTTTACTGCAAGTTTATTAAAAGAAAATTGTACATACACACAACCACCCTTTATAAATACACACACACACACACACACACACACACACACACACACACACACACACACACACACACACACACACACACACACACACACACACACACACACACAGCAGCCCCCCCTATACACACAAACACACTCTGCAACCCCCCTCTATACGGAAACACACTCTGCAGTCCCCCCTCCTGTACACCCACAAACACACACAGCAATGCCCCCTGTAAACCCACAAAACTGCAGAGACACACACACATACCAAAACACACTCAACTCGTATTAACTCAATACGGCATAAACTGCAATACTAGGCAAGCTCCACAGGCAGCGAAAGGGTTACATTTAAAATGTTGAGCATTTCTATATAGCCACTTCATAAATCTGTTCCTGATCAACCCCATCCATAGAGGAGGAGCATAAATAAGTCTCAAATACCTTTTTTGTGCTCAAATTCAGTTTTAATGATCAGTACACTTAAGCCTTAAAGAATTTTACTGAGTTTTTAATGAAAAAAAAAAGGCACCTTTACAACAAATGTGAAAATTGAATATTCTCTAAAAGTAAAGTAGTAGAAGACTATGAGGCTTATTTGATAAGCTCCAAAGCACACCGATGTTGAAGTCTCTGGCATATATGGTTTAGTACTAAATTAAAAAATCTAACCCACGTGAATAATTGCGATAGGTATAATATCTGACATACTGTTGAACAATTATATCCAATAGTGTCTTTAGTATGTTGGTTCTTTCTTCAGAAATTACGAAGATACCTCTCAGATCTTAAGCTTAAATGCAACAATATGCAGGTAGTCTTTGTTATCCAACGTTTCTCTTTTGCAACAAATGGAATATCCAACGCTTTACAATGCAACCCTAAGGGCCGGTTTTTTAAGCCAGAATGCGTTATCCGATGCCTGAATGCGTTATCCAACGCTCACCCCCACTGATTAACATGGGACTCACTTTACAACGGTTTTACAATCCAACGCTACTTCCAGAACGGATTCCGTTGGATAACCGAGGACTGCCTGTACATGTATAATTACTTTCGTTCTACAATTGCTATTTAAATCTGAATAAAATACTGCTTTTTCACCAGCACAAAATGGTCATTTGCTACAAATTTGAGATAAAGCTACAAGTATCATCAGAAAATCATAAAAAGATTGACTACCCATTTGGAAGTTCATTAGTTATGTTATCAAGCAAACACAATAATATCCATTTAGTATTGCTTTGCATGATTGTCTACACCAGTGATTTTCAACCAGGGTTTCGTGGAACCCCGGGGTTCGCGAGCACCCCTCAGGGGTTCCACAGCCGCCATGGGGGGGGAGAGCTGGGAGAACTCTCCTATGCTGTCCCAGGGCCCCGCGGCGGAACCCCCACATAGCAAGGACCCGGCGGCTACGGAGCTCAGCAGCAGCCACACGGTCACTGCTATCCTTCCTCTCCCTGCGTCGGAAGTCGTGTCAACTTCCTGCTGACAGGGGGGAGAGGAAGGATCAGGCAAGAGCACGCAGCTCCCTCAAAGAGAGAGAGAGAGGGGTGTGTCAGTCTCTGTGTGTCAGTGTTAGAGCACGTGTCAAAGAGTGTGTGTGTGTAAGCGAGAGAGGGAGTGTGTGTGTGTATGCGAGTGGGGGAGTGTGTGTGTAAGCGAGTGGGGAATGTTAGCGAGTTGCAGAGTGTGTGTGTTTGTATAAGCAAGTGGGGGAGTGTGTGTCAGCGAGTGGGGGGAGTGTGTGTGTGTAAGCGAGTGGGGGAGTGTGTGTGTAAGCGAATGGGGGAGTGTGTGTGTAAGCGAATGGGGGAATGTGTGTGTAAGCACATGGGGGAGTGTGTGTGTGTAAGCGAGTGGGGGAGTGTGTGTGTAAGCGAGTGGGGGAGTGTGTGTGTGTGTGTAAGCGAGTGGGGGAGTTTGTGGGTGTATGCGAGTAGGGAAGTGTGTGTGTGTGTGTGTGTATATGAGAGTGGGGGAGTATGTGGGTGTATGCGAGTGGGGGAGTATGTGGGTGTATGCGAGTGGAGGAGTATGTGGTTGTATAAGCGAGTGGGGGAGTGTGTGTAATGGGGGAGTGTGTGTGTAAGCGAGTTGGGGAGTGTGTGTGTGTAAGCGAGTGGGGGAGTGTGTGTGTGTAAGCGATTGGGGGAGTGTGTGTGTGTGTAAGCGAGTGGGGGAGTGTGTATAAGCGAAGTTGGGGACTGTGTGTGTGTAAGCGAGTTGTGGAGTGTGTGTGTGTGTAAGAGAGTGGGGTGTGTGTGTAAGCAAGTGGGGGAATGTGTGTAAGCAAGTGGGGGAGTGTGTGTGTAAGCAAGTGGGGGAGTGTGTGTGTAAGAGTAGGGGAGTGTAGGTGTGTGTATAAGCGAGTGGGGGAGTGTGTGTGTATAAGAGAGAGGGTGAGAGTGTGTGTATGCAAGTGAAGGAATGTGTGTGAGCGACTGGGGGAGTGGGTGTGTGAGCAAGTGGGGGAGTGAGTGTGTGAGCAAGCGAGTGAGGAATGTTAGCGAGTTGCGGAGTGTGTGTGTTTGTGTAAGCGAGTGGGGGAGTGTGTGCCAGCGAGTGGGGGGAGTGTGTGTGTATGTGTAAGCGAGTGGGTGAGTGTGTGTGTGTAAGCGAGTGGGGGAGTGTGTGTGTGTAAGCAAATGGGGGAGTTTGTGGGTGTGTAAGCGAGTGGGGGAGTGTGTGGGTGTGTAAGCGAGTGGGGGAGTGTGTGGGTGTATAAGCGAGTGGGGGAGTATGTGGGTGTATAAGCGAGTGGGGGAGTATGTGGGTGTATAAGCGAGTGGGGGAGTGTGTGGGTGTGTAAGCGAGTGGGGGAGTGTGTGGGTGTGTAAGCGAGTGGGGGAGTGTGTGGGTGTATAAGCGAGTGGGGGAGTGTGTGGGTGTATAAGCGAGTGGGGGAGTATGTGGGTGTATAAGCGAGTGGGGGAGTATGTGGGTGTGTAAGCGAGTGGGGGAGTGTGTGGGTGTGTAAGCGAGTAGGGGAGTGTGTGGGTGTATAAGCGAGTGGGGGAGTATGTGGGTGTATAAGCGAGTGGGGGAGTATGTGAGTGTATAAGCGAGTGGGGGAGTATGTGGGTGTATAAGCGAGTGGGGGAGTATGTGGGTGTATAAGCGAGTGGGGGAGTATGTGGGTGTATAAGCGAGTGGGGGAGTATGTGGGTGTATAAGCAAGTGGGGGAGTATGTGGGTGTATAAGCGAGTGGGGGAGTGTGTGTGTGTGTGTAAGCGAGTGGAGGAGTGTGTGTAAGCGAATGGGGGAGTGTGTGTGTGTAAGCGAGTTGGGGAGTGAGTGTGTGTAAGCGAGTTGGGGAGTGTGTGTGTAAGCAAGTTCCACAGCCGCCATGGGGGGGGGGGAGAGCTGGGAGAACTCTCCTATGCTGTCCCAGGGCCCCGCGGCGGAACCCCCACATAGCAAGGACCCGGCGGCTACGGAGCTCAGCAGCAGCCACACGGTCACTGCTATCCTTCCTCTCCCTGTGTCGGAAGTCGTGTCAACTTCCTGCTGACAGGGGGGAGAGGAAGGATCAGGCAAGAGCACGCAGCTCCCTCAAAGAGAGAGAGAGAGGGGTGTGTCAGTCTCTGTGTGTCACTGTTAGAGCATGTGTCAAAGAGTGTATGTGTGTGTGTGTGTAAGCGAGAGGGGGAGAGTGTGTGTATGCGAGTGGGGGAGTGTGTGTGAGCGAGTGGGTGTGTGTGTGTATGTGAGCAAGTGGGGGAGTGTGTGAGCGAGTGGGGGTGTGTGTGTATGTGAGCAAGTGGGGGAGTGTGTGTGTGAGCGAGTGGGGGAGTGTGCGTGTGTGTGTGTAAGCAAGTGGGGGGTGTGTGTATAAGAGAGAGGGGGAGTGTGTATGTATGCAAGTGGAGGAATGTGTGTAAGCGAGTGGGGAATGTTATCGAGCTGCGGAGTGTGTGTGTGTAAGCGAGTGGGGAATGTTAGCGAGCTGCGGAGTGTGTGTGTGTAAGCGAATGGGGGAATGTGTGTGTGTAAGCGAATGGGGGAATGTGTGTGTGTAAGCGAATGGGGGAATGTGTGTGTGTAAGCGCATGGGGCAGTGTGTGCGTAAGCGAATGGGGGAGTGTGTGTGTAAGCGAGCGGGGGAGTGTGTGGGTGTATGCGAGTGGGGGAGTGTGTGGGTGTATGCGAGCGGGGGAGTGTGTGGGTGTATGCGTGTGGGGGAGTGTGTGGGTGTATGCGAGTGGGGGAGTGTATGGGTGTATGCGTGTGGGGGAGTGTGTGGGTGTATGCGTGTGGGGGAGTATGTTGGTGTATGCGAGTGGGGGAGTATGTGGGTGTATGCGAGTGGGGGAGTATGTGGGTGTATGCGAGTGGGGGAGTATGCGGGTGTATGCGAGTGGGGGAGTATGCCGGTGTATGCGAGTGGGGGAGTATGTGGGTGTATGCGAGTGGGGGACTGTGTGTGTATGCGAGTGGGGGAGTGTGTGGGTGTATGCGAGTGGGGGACTGTGTGTGTATGCGAGTGGGGGAGTGTGTGGGTGTATGCGAGTGGGGGAGTATGTGGGTGTATAAGCGAGTGGGGGAGTGTGTGTAAGCGAGTTGGGGAGTGTGTGTGTGTGTGTAAGCGAGTGGGGGAGTGTGTATGCGAGTGGGGGAGTGTGTGTGTGGGAGTGTGTGTGTAAGCGAGAGGGGGAGTGTGTGTGTATGCGAGTGGGGGAGTGTGTGTGTGGGAGTGTGTGTGTAAGCGAGAGGGGGAGTGTGTGTGTTTGTGTGTGTAAGAGAGTGGGGGTTTGTGTAAGCAAGTGGGGGAGTGTGTGTGTAAGCAAGTGGGGGAGTGTGTGTGTAAGCAAGTGGGGGAGTGTGTGCGTAAGCAAGTGGGGGAGTGTGTGCGTAAGCGAGTGGGGGAGTGTGTGCGTAAGCGAGTGGGGGAGTTTGTGCGTAAGCGAGTGGGGGACTTTGTGCGTAAGCGAGTGGGGGAGTTTGTGCGTAAGCGTGTGGGGGAGTTTGTGCGTAAGCGAGTGGGGGAGTTTGTGCGTAAGCGAGTGGGGGAGTTTGTGCGTAAGCGAGTGGGGGAGTTTGTGTGTAAGCGAGTGGGGGAGTTTGTGTGTAAGCGAGAGGGGGAGTTTGTGTGTAAGCGAGAGGGGGAGTTTGTGTGTAAGCGAGAGGGGGAGTTTGTGTGTAAGCGAGAGGGGGAGTTTGTGTGTAAGCGAGAGGGGGAGTTTGTGTGTAAGCGAGTGGGGGAGTGTATGTGTAAGCGAGTGGGGGAGTGTATGTGTAAGCGAGTGGGGGAGTGTATGTGTAAGCGAGTGGGGGAGTGTATGTGTAAGCGAGTGGGGGAGTGTGTGTATGCGAGTGGGGAAGTGTGTGTGTAAGCGAGTGGGGGAGTGTGTGTGTGTGTGTGTATGCGAGTGGGGGAGTGTGTGGGTGTATGCGAGTGGGGGAGTGTGTGTATTGTATTGTATGTCTTTATTTATATAGCGCCATTAATGTACATAGCGCTTCACAGTAGTAATACATGTGGTAATCGAATAAATAACAGATAATATAAATAACAGATCATGGGAATAAGTGCTTTAGACAAACATAACATTAAGGAAGAGGAGTCCCTGCCCCGAGGAGCTTACAATCTAATTGGTAGGTAGGGAGAACGTACAGAGACAGTAGGAGGGAGTTCTGGTAAGTGCGTCTGCAGGGGGCCAAGCTTTATGTATCATGTGTTCAGAATGTTCACAGTGCTATTCGTATGCTTCTTTAAGCAAGTGTGTCTTAAGGTGGGTCTTAAAGGTGGATAGAGAGGGTGCTAGTCGGGTACTGAGGGGAAGGGCATTCCAGAGGTGTGGGGCAGTCAGTGAAAAATGTTTAAGGCGGGAGAGGGCTTTAGATAAAAAGGGGGTAGAAAGAAGACATCCTTGAGCAGAACGCAAGAGTCGGGGTGGTGCATAGCGAGAAATTAGGGCTGAGATGTAAGGAGGGGCAGAAGAGTGTAAAGCTTTAAACGTGAGGAGAAGAATGGAGTGTGAGATGCGGGATTTGATTGGAAGCCAGGAGAGGGATTTCAGGAGGGGAGATGCTGAGACAGATCTAGGAAAGAGTAGAGTGATTCTGGCAGCAGCATTTAGGATAGATTGTAGGGGAGACAGGTGAGAGGCAGGAAGGCCGGACAGCAGGAGGTTACAGTAATCAAGACGGGAGAGAATGAGGGCCTGAGTCAGAGTTTTAGCAGTCGAGCAACAGAGGATGAGAGGGGGAGTTTGTGTGTGTATGTGTGTGTAAGCGAGTGGGGGAGTGTGTGTATGCGAGTGGGGGAGTGTGTGTGTAAGCGAGTGGGGGTGTGTGTGTGTGTGTATATGTAAGCGAATGGGGGAGTGTGTGTATATGTAAGCGAATGGGGGAGTGTGTGTGTGTAAGCAAGTGGGGGAATGTGTGTGTGTAAGCAAGTGAGGGAATGTGTGTGTGTGTGTGTGTGTGTAAGCAAATGGGGGAATGTGTGTGTGTGTAAGCAAGTGGGGGAATGTGTGTGTGTGTGTAAGCAAGTGGGGGAATGTGTGTGTGTGTGTGTAAGCAAGTGGGGGAATGTGTGTGTGTGTGTAAGCAAGTGGGGGAATGTGTGTGTAAGCAAGTGGGGGAATGTGTGTGTAAGCAAGTGGGGGAATGTGTGTGTAAGCAAGTGGGGGAATGTGTGTGTAAGCAAGTGGGGGAATGTGTGTGTAAGCAAGTGGGGGAATGTGTGTGTAAGCAAGTAGGGGAATGTGTGTGTAAGCGTGGGGGAGTGTGTGTAAGAGTGGGGGAGTGTGTGTGTGTGTAAGAGAGTGGTGGACTGAGTGTGTAAGAGTAAGAGAGTGGTGGACTGTGTGTGTAAGAGTAAGAGAGTGGGGGAGTTTGTGTGTGTGTGTGTAAGCGAGAGGGGGAGTTTGTGTGTGTGTGTGTAAGCGAGAGGGGGAGTTTGTGTGTGTGTAAGCGAGAGGGGGAGTTTGTGTGTGTGTAAGCGAGAGGGGGAGTTTGTGTTGTGTGTGTAAGCGAGAGGGGGAGTTTGTGTGTGTGTAAGCGAGAGGGGGAGTTTGTGTGTGTGTAAGCGAGAGGTGGAGTCTGTGTGTGTGTAAGCGAGAGGGGGAGTTTGTGTGTGTGTAAGCGAGAGGGGGAGTTTGTGTGTGTGTAAGCGAGAGGGGGAGTTGTGTGTGTGTAAGCGAGAGGAGGAGTTTGTGTGTAAGCGAGAGGGGGAGTGTATGTGTAAGCGAGTGGGGGAGTGTGTGTAAGCGAGTGGGGGAGTGTATGTGTGTGCAAGAGGGGTAGAGTGAGGGGGGAGGGGAGAGTGTGTGGCGGAGGAAAGAGACAGGGGTAAGGGGGTGGGGGAGAGAGACGGGAGCGACGAGAGAATGGGGGCGAGGGTTGGCGTTCTTCAGAATTTCAAAATCGAATTCTGGGGTTCCCCAACCAAAAAAAGGTTTAAAACCACTGGTCTACACAGTATATTATTTGTTTTGTAGCTTCATGCAGTTCTTATTCACATTACACAGTGGTTACTCACCTTGGCTACAGCACATCGTACAGCCATGGACCTGTCAGTCAGAAGGGAACGAGCGTTCTTGTAGATGTCTCTGTGGCTGGAAGATGCAGACCCTCCGAGACCGCCAAGGACCTTCTGCAAACTCATTAGGATTTCACTGCGACCCTGCGACTTAAACGGCACAAGAGAACAGTCACAATACCAGATAACGTAGGACAACTTAAGCTTTATACAGTTGCATTCGCCCTTCTGTCTAAAAGGAAGTAAAGATAGATAATTGCAGCGACTATAAATCATAAATAAAAAAATTAAAAAAGTTACTTAACACTAGGTTTTAAATAAAAGAAAATAGCTACTTTATACCAACCTGAATATAGCAAATTTATGTGGAACTCTATTTTGATGTTATTTTCAGTGTATGTATGTATGTATGTATGTATGTATGTATGTATGTATGTATGTATGTATGTATGTATGTACCGTGTATGTGTTTCACTAGATGTGCTAAAACTGAGCTTTGTCTGTGTTTTATGTTCTGTCTCTGGTTTTAAATATATATTGCCATGCTCAGTAGCACTCCTCTGTGACACTCATATGCTTATATATATGGTGTGGTTATTTTGGGGGTTCAATAGGAGCTTGTTAGGTGTCCAGTATATATATATATATATATATATATACACATTACAGCATAGCAGCAAAAAGGAGACAGCACTCAGGTGAATGAAAATGAATGTATTAAATACAGCACATAACTTGGAGTATAACTTGGAGTTATGTGCTGTATTTAATACATTCATTTTTCATTCACCTGAGTGCCGTCTCCTTTTTGCTGCTATGCGGTAATGTATACTTTTATTATTTATATGGGACATGCACCTATTCATTATTGAATTTCTATTGGAGTGCCAGTGATTTTTTATCACATATACATACATACATACATACATACATACATACATACATACATACATACATATATATTTTACATTGAAAACCGCATGCAGTCGAGTTGATCATAGTTTAGTCGCACCATCCTGGAGACACCTTCATTAGACTGATGATTTCCAGAGGTTAGATATGTTTCAGATCACTGCTTAACCAATAACGGAGTGTGATGGCATCTTTGGAAAGATGACTATGAGCACATGACTGTTCCGCGTACTCCAGCTACATCAGAGGTACTTGTAAAAAGCCAAAAACAGCTGTTACGATATGACTGCTCTTGAGAAATGTCCTAAGGGAGGACCGAAATGTTGAAAGCTTCATAAATAAATTGTATTATTCATGCATCGAGACCCGTCACCCTGCTTATATGATTTTGTGTTCAATTTTCATTAACTTCTTCTTACCAAGGCTCTAGAGCAGGAGTGGCCAACTTCAATACTCAATGTTCACCAACAGGTCAGGTTTTCAGGCTATCCCAGCTTCATCACATCAGTGATCAATCAGTTGCTCCGTTAGAATGGCAGCCACCTGTGCTGAAGCAGGGATATCCTGAAAACCTGGCCTGTTGATGGCCATTGATGAATGGAGTTGGCCACCCGTGCTCTAGATATTCGTAGAAACTGGGATCATAAACTCGAGAAGTTTTTAGAAGGCCATCTAATTGTGCATCTTACCTCAGCACTTTTCAGTGACTTTAAGAGGTTATTCACGGTTTCAGGAAAGGAGCTTCCCAGCATCCTACCCATCTTCTCATAAAATGCTCCGACACAAGCAACAGCGGCCCTGAAAGAGGCAGAAGCTATCAGTACCCATTTCAAGTACATACATCAAAATAAGCGTTTAGAATAAGTGCTAATGTATGGTCCCGTGTGTGACCCGGATATATAGATACAGATAAAATATACACAGATGCTGGTGACCCTGATAGTACCTCAGCAGAACAGTTTTGTCTGTAATTAGCATTCAGTTATGCATTTGTTACAAATTGTTGCCAGAGAAGGACCGCGGCTGATTAAATAGTCTGCTTCAGTATGTACAAGACTATTAAAAAGAATATTAAACTAAATACCTTCCAGTCCAGTGTACCAGACTGGTTGCAATATGGATATGAGGGACCTTGTAATAACTGGCACATGCAAAGATAGATGGATAGCTTGTGCCTCAGTGTGGTATATATGTTGGAACCAGTCTCATGTCTGTCAATGATGTACCGGACAGACAGCTGTATATATAACCACAACTGATTGAATGGTTACTCTAAGAGAGTACACGGTGGAGTTAGTAGTGAGTGATCAGTGCACAGTATCTCAAACTCACATACTAAATATTTCCAGAGGTTGGTATACCTAGAAATAGTACTCAAATCTTAAGGGTAAACAAAATAAATGAAATAAAAAGGTCCTTAAAGGCGACGCAGGGTATTAAAAATGAACACTAAAGCTACTGTGTAGCTAGGGAAAAGAGGCTTCAAAGTGGGAGCCTTAGACACCCTAATGGGTTAAGTATACACAAGGTCTCCCACAAGGCGCACTAACAGTATCTAGTTAGTGCCATAGATAGCCTAAGCCTATGTGGAAGCAGTGAAACAAATGTATAATACAAGCTAAACTGTAAGCTGCTTCTCAGGGTCCTCCGTGGAAACAGCACAAATAGTACAGTAGGGATAAGCAGGTATCTGGGTATATTGCTAATATGTCAGTAGGTGTTTAAAAAGATACCCGAAAACCAGTTGGTAATAGTGACCTATGTATAGGGTATGTATATATAAGTAGTGTCACCCAGGTTGCTCAGGGAAGTGGACACAGTTCAAAGGGTATCAGGCAATCAGACTTATCAGTTGACCTGAATATATACACTATTCCACATTTAATGTAATGGAGATCTATACAGGTCGCTGGGTATATACTGTGCATATGTGCAGTGTGGGTGCAGCGGATATGGTCTCCAATACACTCAAACATGTAAAAGTACCAAGATAGATAGTACCTGAGTGGATGAGACCAGAATGCGTTATGAACACTGCATCAATCGGATTATATCTACAGTACAGAGATTCCACCCGGCGTGGTGTATTCATGAACACCACAGAACGTTAGCTAGCCGGGTGGAGAGAAGTATATCTCATATAGCAGCAAGCCTAGATATAGCTCAGCCCTGTGAAGGCTGCCACGGGGCTACGCTAGACGCCACCGCACTGACACATGTGCTGACGTCACAGAGGAGTGGCCACCACCGACGGCCGTTTCGCGTCGCACTGACGCTTTCTCAAGGTGGCCCCGCCTCTATGGTAGCCGAACGTTTAAATAGGCGAGCGTAGCCTTGGCAACAGTGGCGCTAAGTTAAGTATATGTGTTAGTAATAAAACATGTGTTTGTGTTGCTATTTATTTGTGTGAAAGTTCTGGCTGGCTTCCTGATAGAACCTGAGTAAATTCAGAACAGTAAGGCAGCAAATGAAGGGTTGCCGAGACGGATAAGCGAGTGATTGTATGCAATAGACACTAAATGGTAGAATGGAGGCATATACCATCAGGGGTAAATATGTTTACAAATATATCAATAAATCTATAAACATATGCCATCCAAGAGGCTCATGGTGATACGGAACAGAGAGATAGTACCTAGCTGTAAATGTGCCAGTACATAATGCTGGGATATGGAGTGGATACAGTATAGGCTATGGTGAATAAGGGGTGTTACAGCCCAAATGCTGGAGCCAAAGTGAATATCACACTTACACCCCATGGTTATCAGATCCTGGCAGTATGAGTACATATGGTCTTATCGTGATGTCAAAAGTGGCATAAGGTATAAAAAATATTCTAACCAATAAATGCGGCAAACATAAATCCCTTATTTAAACCCTGCGGATAGAGTTCCTAGGGTATAAATCCACTTTGCCTCGTTTTTGAGGAGTTCTCTGTCCCAGTCACCCCCTTCTGATTGTTTCTGGGAGTTGGTATATGCCCTTAAAACGTAAGTTGGAAATGTCACCTCCATGTGCAGTGTTAACGTGTTTGGCAAGTGGGGTGTCAGTTTTATTGCGTATGGTCCCTATGTGTTCTAGGACCCTACGTCTCAGCTGCCGACTTGTTTTCCCCACATATTTCTTGCCGCATGTGCACACTGCTTGGTAGATCACCCCAGTAGTTCTGCAGTTCACAAAATTCCGTATTTTAAAGGTTTTACTATCATCCCAATTACCAAAGGTTTTGGTGACCTGAACGTACTGACATGCACGGCACCCCTTGCACTTATAGTTACCCGGAGATCTTTTGTCTAGCCAAGTGCCTGAAGTGATGGGTTCAAGATGGCTATGGACTAGAAGATCCCTGATGTTAGTAGATCTTCTGCTGACCATAGTTGGTCTGGGTTTCAAGACTCCCCGTAGATCCGTGTCCTCTAAGAGAACATGCCAATGTTTGTTGACAATGTTAAAGATGGTTTTCCATTGTCTATTATAAGTGCCAATGAGGCGAATTGTTTTTTGCTCACGTGGTTTGGGTTTGGGATTCAGCAGAGATGCCCGGTGTGTATGCTTGGCTCTATTATAAGCCTTCCTAACGCTGTTCTTACTATAACCTCTCGAGAGCAAGCATTGGCACATAGATTGTGCTTGTGATTCAAATTCTTCATCATTCGAGCAATTTCTCTTAACTCTCAAATATTGGCCAGTTGGAATGCCATTTATGAGATTCTGAGGGTGATGACTATCAGCGTGGAGTAAACTATTAGTTGCGGTGGTTTTACGATGAATTGTAGTCTCAATTCTACCATTGGTTGCACAAGTTATTTTAAGATCTAGGAAGACTATGCTGTCAGGCCCTATATCGTAAGTGAGTCGAAGGTTAAGGGAATTACAGTTAAGTTTGTTGATGAAGTCAACAAACAGTGTACGAGGTCCCTTCCAGAGAATAATGATATCATCAATGTATCTTGCCCATAAAATAATATGGGTAGTGTAGATATCATTTTCTTCAGAGAACACTATTTCTGCCTCCCACCACCCCAGGTACAGGTTCGCATATGAGGGGGCACAAGTCGTCCCCATTGCAGTCCCCTGTACCTGGTGGTAGAGTTTGTTGTTAAACAGAAAGTAGTTCTTCGTCAGTACAAACCAAAGCAATTGTTCAATGAATTTGTTATGGTTATTGTACAATAGGCCCCTGGTTTTCAGAAAGTACAGTGTGGCATTTATGCCATGTTCGTGTATGATGCTCGTATATAAGGCCTCAACGTCCATGCTAATGAGTGTTTCATTATCAACCACAATATCATCAATTCGTGTGAGAATATCTGTGGTATCTCTCAAATAGGACGGAAGTGCTACCACGAACGGTCTCAGTACTTTATCCAAATAGACACTTGCCTGTTCACTCAAGTTGTTAATCCCGGAGACAATTGGTCGTCCCGGTGGTGGCCTCGTAAGCTTGTGGATTTTTGGGAGGCTATAGAATGTGGCTATTTTAGGGACCTTACTGTACATGCCATTCAATTCACGCTTGTTGATCACTTTATCTGCTAAGCCTGTATTGAGGATGGTGAGTAATTCCTGATTGTACTGAATAGTTGGGTCCTTACTCAGGACCTCGTAGCAGGTTCGGTCGGATAGGAGCCTCAGGTTTTCTTTGATACAGTATTCTCCTCTCTTCCCATAATCACAATGTTCCCCCCTTATCAGAGGATTTGATGACTATTGACGAGTTTGAACGTAGATCATCCAAGGCCTTTCTTTCCTGAGCACTAAGGTTACCAGTGTTGGTAGCATATCTAATATTTTCCAAGTCGGTAACCACCAACTTGGTAAATACCTCCACATTGGGACAAATTCCTAATGGAGGAATAAACGTGGCTCTGGGTTTGAGATCTGTGAATGGCCCCTCACCAATAGGTCTATTGGACTCTTCTTCAAGTGAGGCCAGGTTGAGAAGGTTCTCACGGTCAAGTTGGTCTAAGTCAGGTAGGCTTAGGTTCTTATTAATAAAGTCCTCTCTCCGTTTAAAGAACTTATGTAACAATAAATTACGCCCAAAAAGGTTAACGTCCTTCACCCATTCAAAGATGTTACGGTCAGATGAAGGGGAAAATGACAAGCCTTTTGAGAGAGCTTTCAAGTGGAATTCGTCAAGGGCTAATTGAGACAAGTTAATCACTTGACTATTCTCCTCCTGTGATGTTGTCAATACCTGCGCCTCCTTCTCGACCGCCTCCTCCCTCCTTGACCCCTGAAACCCCATTGGTCTCTGCCTTGAAGATCTACTCCTCTTACCCCTTCGTGTCTTGGATTTGGAAAAGGAATTACACTGTCTGTATCCTTGCCTAAAAAAGAGTTTTGCCCACCTTCAACTCCTGTATGTCTAAGTTCTAATTCGCCCTCATCGTTGGAAGTGTCCCAATCAGTGCTGGAATCATTGGGTGTGGGCCTGAATGTTTTTTTAGGGTTATCGTGTTTGAACACATACTCATCCACTCAGGTACTATCTATCTTGGTACTTTTACATGTTTGAGTGTATTGGAGACCATATACGCTGCACCCACAATGCACATATGCACAGTATATACCCAGCGACCTGTATAGATCTCCATTACATTAAATGTGGAATAGTGTATATATTCAGGTCAACTGATAAGTCTGATTGCCTGATACCCTTTGAACTGTGTCCACTTCCCGGAGCAACCTGGGTGACACTAATTATATATACACATACCCTATACATAGGTCACTATTACAATATACCCAGGTTACTATTAGCAATATACCCAGGTACCTGCTTATCCCTACTGTACTATTTGTGCTGTTTCCACAGAGGATCCTGAGAAGCAGCTTACAGTTTAGCTTGTATTATACATTTGTTTCACTGCTTCCACATAGGCTTAGGCTATCTATGGCACTAACTAGATACTGTTAGTGCGCCTTGTGGGAGACCTTGTGTATACTTAACCCATTAGGGTGTCTAAGGCTCCCACTTTGAAGCCTCTTTTCCCTAGCTACACAGTAGCTTTAGTGTTCATTTTTAATACCCTGCGTCGCCTTTAAGGACCTTTTTATTTCATTTATTTTGTTTACCCTTAAGATTTGAGTACTATTTCTAGGTATACCAACCTCTGGAAATATTTAGTATGTGAGTTTGAGATACTGTGCACTGATCACTCACTACTAACTCCACCGTGTACTCTCTTAGAGTAACCATTCAATCAGTTGTGGTTATATATACAGCTGTCTGTCCGGTACATCATTGACAGACATGAGACTGGTTCCAACATATATACCACACTGAGGCACAAGTGCCTCATCTATCTTTGCATGTGCCAGTTATTACAAGGTCCCTCATATCCATATTGCAACCAGTCTGGTACACTGGACTGGGAGGTATTTAGTTTAATATTCTTTTTAATAGTTTTGTGTGTCTATTCCTTCATTCATTTTACCCTTATATATTAATGAAGGTCATTTTATTCATTTAAGTTCATTACCACACGAGTGCTTGTTTAAAAGGGGTCCTTTCTTGCCTAGGCAAGCGTAGTTTTTGTTACCTGATTTCTTTACCCCTGGCACTGTCTCTTAGACAGTAGTTTGAGGTTACATCCCCTCTTCCCCCCATCCCATTTATTTTCAGTATGTACAAAACAGATGGTCACCCTACTGCAGCCTTCAAACTTACAGTTTAGTTGGTAGATAGGCAGCAGTGTCGTCTTTACTCTTGATCATTTCATTGCACTTGTCCAGGATTTGGAAGACAGTGAAAGTGTCTCCAATGCTGTAGAGTGTGGCAAGGTTCTTGGCTAATAGTTTGCGAGTGGGCGGTCCTGGGGAGCTGCTTATGAGACCGGTGACCTGTTCCACGAGCTTCTTCTGGTTGTCTTTGATGTCCGTCTGTGATAGGAATGTACTTTTATTTAGTTTACATCTCGTGTATGCAGCACAATACAAGAAGTTTGCAATCTACACATTAGTTCCTGAAACACAAAAAGGTCGAACAGCCTTGCCCACGGTCACAAGGAGCAGACCCACAGCTCACCAGTTTACTGAACAGCGCCTTAACCCTTCATTGCCAGAGAATAAGCAAAATATTGGTAAGTGAGAGATTCCATGTTCTAAATATACACATTGAATAAAGCATTGCCAAGCAATAAATCCCTTTCACTAAATTGGTATACATAAATTGAGAAACAAATGTCATGTGAAAGGCTTCGGGGACAATATTTAGCTTTGTCCATTAAGTGAAATGCAATCAATTGTGCTGCCTTGTTTGCAGTAAAAAAAAAGCAGTTAATGTATTTGTGCTAGTCATTGTGCCATCAAGAAATAAAATATGGGTGGTATTCAGCACTCCAAGCTGGATGACATTTAAAGGGTCAAGTCCTCAGTAGGAACCAAGTGTATTGATGGCAGTGACATGGTTAAGGGGTTACATCTGGGTGATCGATTACTTGAAACCACAATCTGACATCTATAAGTATTTATAAAGACATTTTTTTTACAGTTTGTTTGGAAACATGAGCTGCGACTCAGGAGGTGTTATATTGCCTCTAGTTACTACCTTCTGTGTTTATCACTGTTTCCAACATGCATTTGTCCACACAAAACTCTCCTCTTGCCCCTCTCCTTATCTTTGTTGGCTCTCTGATAAGGACAGTGAGGGCTATGGGTAAATTAAATACTTCATTGGAAAACTCACACTCATTCAGAACGCCTTAAGACATACAATTTGTAACTAACTTCAAATGCAACAAAAGTAGCCAGATCTTAGCTTTTAGCATTGTTACATGTATTTAAGGATGCAAATTTAAAATGGTTAAAAAGTGTTTTCAAAAACGATTGTGGTTGGTTACATGGGATTTAACTGTTTCCAAAGAGATAACACACATATAATGTATTAGAATGTTAGAAACAGAAGGAAATATAGAAGATACTAGCTGATATACCCGGCGTTGCCCAGGCGTGGAAGGGCAGGGGGCATGGAGTGGAAGGGCGGGGGGGGGAGGGGGTGTGGAAGGGTAGGGGGGGTGAGGGGCGTGGAAGGGCGGGGGGAGGGGCGTGGAAGGGCGGGGGAGGGGCCAAGGGGCGTGGAGGGCAAAGGTCAGGGGGGCAAAGGGCAGGGAGGGGCAGGGGGGCAAAGGGCAGGGAGGGGCGGCAATGGACAGGGGGGGCATCACAGCCACAGGCTGCACCCACTGACACAGGGAACTTCACAGCCACAGGCTGCACCTTGTCCCACACAGAGCTGCACCCACTACCAGGCTAAGGACAGACCCAGTCACGTCCTGTACAAAGGCCGTGGCACTTACACACCCCCTGCACACAGGCCGCGGGTGGCACTGACCTGCCG
The DNA here is from genome assembly GCF_040206685.1 of Ascaphus truei. Taxonomy (NCBI): domain Eukaryota; kingdom Metazoa; phylum Chordata; class Amphibia; order Anura; family Ascaphidae; genus Ascaphus; species Ascaphus truei. Next base: position 152,528,648 of record NC_134486.1, on the reverse strand, counting down.
GTAGCCGCTGTCCGTGGGGTTGAAGTCGCTGCCCCTGGGCCGCAGGGAGAGCTGCAGGTGTGGGAACCCGTGCAGCCAGTACAGGAGGCGGGTCACAGTGCGGAGAGTGCGGGGAGAGGACACAGCGGCATCCCTGGGAGGAGAGCGCGGGGGCGCGCAGCGCGTGCACACAATTGAAAGCCATGGGGGGTGTCCCGGGTGCTCGATCCGCTCCCCCGCTGACTGTAGCGGCCCCGGGGGGGGGGGGGGGGTGGTGAAAGCGCGGGAAACAGGGAGACACGGGGAGAGTAGGTGTGCGCATGGCATCCCGGGGAGGAGAGCGTGGGGCGCGCGGCGCGTGCTTGAGAGCTGTGGGGGGTGTCCCGGGAGCTCGCTCCGCTCCCCCGCTGACTGGTGGGGGGGGGGTAAAAGCGCGGGAAACGGGGAGACACGGGGAGAGGAGGAGGTGCGCGCGGGTCACGATGAGTTGTAGGCTGATGTTCGGGGAGGAAGAGGCGGAGCCTCCGGGACCGGCGGGTAAGAGAGCGGGAGATGTGTGTGTGTGTGTCGTCACTCTGCCTCAGGCCAATGAGAGGTGTGCGGGGGCGGGCGGCCCAAGGGACCAATGAGATTTCCCCTAGGGACACAGGAGATGCAGACAGGCATACAGTGCTTTCACAAATATATAATAAGATATGATGTGACTTCAGTCAACTAAATGCATTATTGTATAATGAGAATTAAGAATCTATGGGCAGCACTACTATGTGTCACGGGAGACCAGGTTTATTAACACCTTTTTATGACGGGATCATTGATTGAACAAAGCAAGGAGGTAAAAGAAATTGTAATTTATTTCAGGAAAAGACATACACACAATGTAACACAATTTACAACGTTAACACACTTACTGGGAACAGGGCTAACGAATACATCTATCCTAAGAATGAAATTCCCAAAAATGACCTCTGTAGGAACCCTTTTCCTTGACCGGTAGGTACTCACGAAAGTCCTGGAACTGATCTCGGCGCAATGCCAACTGCGACCGCTACGTTCTCAAAAAGCGGGACTTAGAAACTTTTCTGAGTTGAAAATCTTTAAAGCCGGCTCGAGTCTATTCAGTAGAGAGCATCTTTGAATTTGCCGCTGTTGGTTTGGCACTTGGAATCTGCGCTCCTGATTGGCTGCAAGTCCCTTTATGGGTTTCAGTGTCTCCCTCACTAACATCTGCAGCCTATCAAAGCGTGGGAATTCTCCTGCCAGCCAATCACCGATTTGCCAGTATTGTAAAGCTGGGTGGGCACCTTTCTCAGTCTGTCAAGGGGCATGCGCCAACCTGGCACCTCTGCCTTTTTGCATACTGAGCCCACCCGCTGTCCAGGCTCCACAGAGTATGGGTTCTGGCAAACGGTGGTCGGATAGCCCCGTGTTAGCCCAGGAGGCGGGTACTCAAGCAGAACTGCAGTACCCCTCCTGTTCTAACACCTTGGCATCCCTGAGACTTTCAAGTCCTGACTTCTCACAGACCCATAGGCACCAAGCGTGGTAGCCATCTGGTCTGCTCGGAAGCCATGACTTGGAAATCCCACAGTTCATTTACAGGTTACCAGTACATATACCTATTAAATATAATCCTTTAATAAAATATACTGTGTCTTATGTGTGGTAAAATATATAAGTCTCTGTTCTGGTGTCAGGGATGGAGTGAGTGTATATAGCACCTACCCTCACTAGCCTCATACTTGGCACACTTTAGAAAAATAACTTGTAAAACTTTTACACACACGAACCACTCTCAACTTTATCACTTACCTGGAGTGCCCCCTGAACCGCAATACTAGGTCCAGGGTACCTGGGCATGTATCTGGGTACCACTCTTTATACTAGGGACCCCATGGGTGACCGTAGGTATACATTAGCCCCTTCATGCCCGTTTACCTTGTCTGGAAGATGCTGCAGCAGGAATCCTGGCGGTGAGTCACAATAGCGTTTTCAGAGTCAGGGTTTGCCCGGAGCAATGTGCTTGGCTGTATCCGAGAATCTCACTCGATTCCCGGATCCAATTCCTGGGGTATCCCATAACTCTGGAACCCCGATACATAGCCACATTCTGTGAAGAATTTCTCCGACAAACCAGCTCTGAAACTTACAGCCTAGAAACCTCCCGATCCCAGCATCCCAGGAAAGGCAAAACACACATGATTCTTTATTGTCGCATAATTTGCACCCAGTCACAGTAATGCATTTAGGACATCTGGGTCCAAGAGCTGACACTCTAGGACCTCAACTCACGGATCAGGGGTAAGCAAGTGGGCTGAACCTTTATTAGTGAGCTTGGTTAACCCCTTCACCGTTACACTATGGTGCTCAAAACTTCACAGACCAGTGTTTCTGTGCAGGCAATACATATTACTTCTTTGCAACTTTTTCTTTCAAGCGGGCGCCTGATGGGGTTCTCCCAGACCTGCTCCCATCTGCACAGAACCAGCGTGCCAAGGATTAACATTTGCTTGTACTATGTGGAACATCAACTCTACCCAATGGAATGTTAATGAGCCAAGAGGGCAAAGGCCTTTGAATTCACAGCTGCATTCAATCTGAACCATTTCAGTGTACATCTGTGTCGCCCCAAAGGCTGACAGACTTTGGCGCAGCCGTTGGACAGTCAAAGGGTGTGAGCTGTTTGCTGATATTAAAGGTTCTTATTTCAATCTGAAACTCAACAGCCCTTTTATCCCCTCTACCCAATTTTCCAACTCGGTCCATGAAATGTATAACTTCTGTTCTTGTAATGTAACCATATATTGTAATAACTCTATGCCAAGGACAAACCTGAAAACGAGGTTCCTACCTGGTAAAACATTTTTATAAAAAAAAAAAAAAACTGACCTGTTGACCTAAATAATTACCGCCTCATTTTTTTAAATACTCTTACTTTTCAATTAAATATAATTTTCCAGAAGTAAATAAAACACAAAGATAGGATCATTGTTGAGCCTTGCAGCCACAAATCTACCATGTAAAAAGTGCTTACAAAAAATATTTGAGGAACACTACTTGGCTCAGGAGTTGCTAGGGCAAGTCCAAAGCTGCAGAGACCAGGGCTGAGGCATTCAAGGAGCCGTCCTACAGGGCAGCAAAAAAGTGAAACAAATTATTAATCATGATGACTCAATGAAAAACATGACTGAGGTTCCTATGAATAATGTGCATCTTTCTATTATCACCAGGTCCTACGTAATGGCTTGATACAGTGGCTCAGTGAGTAAAGACACTGACTTTGATAACGACACAGAGTTTGAAAATGGAAACTGAGCAGGGGTTCAAATCCCGGTGTCAGCTCTTCGTGACCTTGCACAAATCACTTTATCTTGCTGTGCCTCAAACTAAAAACAAATTGAAACGCTCTTCAGGGCTATATACAATGCTGCATACTGTGCACTATACTGTAATTGTGAAGTGCTTTGTGTTTAGAAGAAAAGGGCTATATGAAATAAAGTTATTATTGTCACCCACCTTTGATACGTGAATGAGACCGCAGTCACCATTATTAATATATGCACAGGAGTGAATGACAGGTGCTACAAGGGTATTTATACAGTAGTACCAGTGTTGATCAAAAGAATGATCAGAAAGAATCCCCTTATATATAGCACTCAATTGTCATATATATTATTTAGAGTGGACACAAATGGTCCTGCTGTAAATTACAACAAATCTATTGTTGTAATTTCCAGCAGGACCATTTGTGTCCACTCGAAATAATATATATGACAATTGAGTGCTATTTATAAGGGGATTCTTTCTGATCATTCTTTTGATCAACACTGGTGCTACTGTCACCCACCTTTATCTGTTTGGCTAATAACGATAGCATAATTAGTTCTTAAATAGAACAGCTGCGTTGCACAGCGACATATATATTCCCAATAGCGCTATGTACATTAATGGCGCTATATAAATAAAGACATACAATACAATAGTGGTGCTATTTTTCTTGCAGAACCTAATCCTCAATACAATAGCTGTAATGAAGTCACTAGGATAGCAATATAAACAAGAAAACTTCCATAACGAAAAAGTAGCCGACACTGACATTCTACCTCATGGCTTTTTGCTATAGGACCTTTCTGTAATGTGTTTCATTTGACTGTGCATATTATTTTTGGTTTCGATTATTTATATGATTTATCAAAGCGCGATACAGAGTATCACTCTCTTTCTGGCTGTAACTGCCATTCAAATGTTTTTGGAAGTTTCTTACCTTTTTTGCCTTCGTTACAGTTTACATGCAAAAAAAATAAAATAAAGAGTGGGTCAGCAATTTGCTTGTAGGTGGAGCTCACAATGGGTCTTATCCCTAAAACACACCAGAGCATTTGGTTACCATGGAAATACAGTATGTCCAGCAACAAATATACACATACTGTACTTGTGTTACATTTAACCGGTTATCTCTCTTTGTCCTTATCTAGGATTGCCCTTTAAGCACTTTTTAGATAGAATACTAGTTATGTAATTATTCAAAGGAAATACAACTGATTTCCACATAAAACATGTAATGAATGCTGAACACAGACTTCTTGGTGTATTAATTAAATGCATTGACAGAATGGGTGACAGTTTATAAAATGGTAATCAAGAAACCTACCCTGTTTGCAGCGGTAAGTACTTTGTCCAGGAACCGCAACCATTCAAAGATGAAGACAGACTTCTTAGCCTCTGTGATCTGCACCAAGGCATCTTCCTTCAGCAGCAAGCTGTGAGCCAGCTCAATTCCTGCTCTGATGCTTTGTCCACCTCAGATCCCTGATGCCTGAGGAAGACAAACAAGTTAGCACCTATTTACACACAATGTCTTACTGCTCTCTCCTGGTCAGACACCCGCTAATGATTTGTAATGGATATAAGAGCCCCTGCTACCACTCCCCTGGGTATTTGCATCTCTCTAAATCCTCCCCAGATTATGCACCCTCCTTTATTACCCTTCCAGGTTACACTCTCCCCCATTATTATCCCTCCCCAGGATATACAGCCCCTTATCTCCCAAACCTCAGGATATATACCCCTCTTATTTCCCCTCCCAAGGATATATGCATCCACTTTTTTTTTTTATCACTCCCCAGGATATATACACACATCCCTTATTCCCCTTCCCCAGGATGGGTGGATACATCCATCTCACATTAGCCCTCTCTGGTTATACAGCTGCTGTCAGATGCCTCTGCGGATTCCTCTTCCAGGAAGCTTCTTCTCTCCCTTCACCACACGTCGTGAGCGCGACAAACAAAAACGCGTCATGAGCGCGACAAGCAAAACCGGCTGCTGGTCCTCGGCCGCGCGTTGACACAATCACGTTTGCGGTAGCCATCTTGCATACGGTCAACTGTGCCCCTGACAGCCTCGCTCCCCGGCAACAAATCAATAATATAAAACCCCAAACTAGATGTGACAATACAGTAGTTTGCACCACTGACACTGAGATTTTTAACACCAATAAATATGTATTTACAGTGTATCGTTTTAAACACAATCTGTACTATAGACACGAATACACGGTTATCTCAGCATATGGATCTTTCATGTCAACTCACTTCTTGAGGCGCGGCGGGCAACGTCTTATTTTGCCAGAAACAGTGATGACGGGAGAGTTGTTTTGCCAGTAACAGTGATGGCGGGAGAATTGTTTTGCCAGTAACAATGATGGCGAGAGAGTTGTTTGCCAGTAGCAGCTAGGGCACGTTCGGTGCGGTCACGCGTCAGATATCGTACGTTGCAGACGTCACCTCGCTGACATACTTGACTATAACTGCTGCTGTCGTCTCCGCGTGGTAAGAACACGGGGTCACGTGGAAGGAGGGGCGGGGTGAGGTTATATAAAGCCCCGCGCAGTGTGACGTTGCTGCAGTTGTTGTGTTGGGGAGAGCAGTAGTGTGTTATACGGCACATTATAAGGACACGTGTTATCTGTAGGAGATAAGTGGAGGGGGTGACATTGACCTGATGGCAACGGGTTTGCTTTATTAAGGCAGTCCATAAAAAGCAGCCCTCCCACGAGGGAAACATAACCGCAGTGTATAGCAATCCTCGGCACGTGCGCAGCAGATACTGTGCTATCTCTAGTAACCCAGCAAAGCCCATGCACCGGCTGAAAGTGTTTCTGTAACCTGCAGCATGGTGGCATTCTGTATTTTAAGTTGACCTTGATAACAGGGCTGGGTTTTCAAGGGAAGTGAGCGCCATCGCCTTATGTAAGCAGCTAACCAGAAACTACAGTGATTTGTACAATTATTTGGAAGGGGGATGAAAGAAATACAAATGAGCCTCTCAGATATTTCTATATTAAAGCTAATTTAGTTACTGTAGGCTTAGATCTGTTCATTTCCCCCCCCCCCCCTCAGGTTTCTGGCAACTTATTTCCCTACAAAAACACCACTGACGACAGAAATAGAGAGGCTTTTCTTAAGAGAAGGATCAACCCATGCTTTGAATTAAGGGATATTTTTAACAGATGGCAGAGGTATATGGAGTATAAACAGTACTGGTGGATTATGTACATGACTATCATCAAACTAAGTAGTTGTCTAGGAGCTCTTCATTAGGCTACCACATAGAGACAAGTCTAAGGGAGGCATTTCTGTATTAAAGATTCTCCCAGACAAAATATAAGTACCATGCCATAACTACCTTTTATGATGTTTTATTATCTAAAATAAATAAGGCACATCCAGTGAACTAGGGTTTGGAAATATAAAAAACTACAATAATTAGTATAAAACAAATGTGATCCATATATGTACAATAGAAAAATATATCAACTCTTAATTATTGGGGGGGGGGGGATCTATAATGTATAAAAGGGGAAATGTAGAAGGCATTGGCTCTTAACATTTATTACAGATTAAATTTTTTTTTTTTTTTTATCAATTTCATTTTAAAATAAGTCACACTTCCCCCTGTCCTTGAACATTAGAGATGGGTGGGGAAGTGAGTAAGAGGCAGAGCGCAAACACTGGGCAAAGCGATCCTCCAGGGGTGTATCACTGCATTTGAGGGTTGGGTGAAATATAGGGGTCCAAAGATCCTGGTTTACTTGGCGGCTCTGCCTTCTTTGAAGATGCCTCGTCTGAAACTGCATATTACTAGCTTACCTTAAAATGTCAACAATTACTATGGCTGACTGATACAGCAGTAATAAAAAATGTACATATCGACATCGTCATTTTTTTTATTATTGCAATATTACTATCATATCAGTATAACGCCCAACTCTACAGTGACGGTTGAGGGATTAAGTACTTGGCCTAATATGGTATGCAAATAATGAACTGATCAGTGACAATCAGTTTTATGAGCACAGAGTGGGGAAATCGTTACTACTATAAAGGGTTTTTTTTTCTGTTCAAAGCAAATTTGTTGTTGACTGGGCCTTAGTATTAAGAAATAACTTTTTAAGTGCAGTTTGGGAATAAGTCCAATTAATAATATGTTCTTGTATAGCGCTGCTAGTTTTACGTAGCGCTTTACAGAGACATTTTGCAGGCACAGGTCCCTGTCCCATGGAGTTTACTATCTTATGTTTTTGGTGCTTGAGGCACAGGGGAGATAAGGTGACTTGCCCAAGGTCACAGGGAGCCGACACGAGTAAAGAGTTTTAGTGCGCGCTGGCTGTCAAATGTCTCCCTGGAGATCCCTCTTTAATGCTGCTCCCCGTCTCCCGTGATCAGCGAGGCTTGAGAGGACTCACACACATATAACAAAAAGAATGGGGGCGCAGAGAAGAAGGAAAAGAATAACTGAAAGTGCATAAGTACATTTATAAATTCATATTAAAATAACAAGTACACAACTTACGATAAAAGTGGAATCATATGGATCCAAGTACACAGAATGGGTATATCACTCAAACGGAAGGTCCGTAGTCCAGGCAATATCCCCCTCTGGATCGCAGTTGGCGTGTGCTTAGGGGAAGTTCTAAACTGGCGTCCACGTGTAGTGATCCCTGCACTCATGTAGGCAGTGCTAGGCGTATAGCGTTGTCACGTAATTACCCAGCATGCAATGGCTATCCTATGCGTTTCGTGTCACACTTCATCAGGGGGACAGGGAACAGGTTCCCCTGCTTCAAACTCCGTGCCAGTCAGTGTCTTTACTCACTTAGCCGCTCCTCCAATTGACAATAGTTTAAAAATAATGTTGCTCTCTTTCTCCCTCCTTTTATCTATTTTTGATTTTAAAAAAATTATTTGGGATTTCTTTCTTTTAGACACCAAACATTCACAAAATATGAATGTAATTGAGATTTTTGTTGCATGAAGTGATTGGTTTATATACACATCCTCTCAAATTTTCAATGTGTGAGTTATCTGAGTGACCCTTACATCTTACTTTTTGTTTTGGGTAATTCCAGTGTGTTACCTCCATATGTATAGACTTGGGTACGGTACCTCGCATCAGCGGCTAGAGAAATATTCCTCAGGCTGAGGTCTCCCCTCCCCCACCCCCCCTTTGCTTCGAGGAATCAAAATTAGATTGTGAAGTCTGCAGAGATTTAAAGTGTCTACTGTATTTTGACTTTTACAGAATATTGCATAGTTTGTGTTATAAATCTACATATATCAGTTATAATACATTTTGCACCATACGAGGCTTGGCCAAGTATACATAAAAGGGTTGAATGTCTTTCTACTTTAAAAAAGGGCTTTTTACCAAAAATATCCAGGTATACGACTACATTGAGAGCAAAGATTTAATCTAGCCCATTGGTCTGCAATTGGGATTTGTGAACAGCCAATTCATGTACACAACATCAAAATAGTGCTGTGCTATTAAATGTAGTTTTCCAAATTCCTTGTTTTATTCATTTTAGTAATGGGTACTAGAACACAATGGGTGATGCAGTATGTATGAAGACTTGCAAAATGAAGCATGACTCAAATTAAGTCCTGCAAAAATGTCTATCATTTTTACTCTGTTTTCACTTTGCTGGCACCTTTAGTGAGTGGTTTGGGGAGTTGTAATGGCTGAAGAAAATGGATTAATCTTGATAAACATTCCCATGATCAGATGATAGCATGACAACAATCTACTGTACAACAAACTTGGAAACGGGAAAAAAAACTAGAATGCATTTGCTATATAAGGAATTAGGGTGTTATCCGGTTCTAAGGAAAGTTCAAAGTTTCAGCACTTATTCTAATTATATTGTGTCCATCTTCTGCTGTTGTACAGTATTACATAACTGCAGAATAATTAGTGTGCATATTAATCATTTACTCACATGGTGCAAATGCAGCACAGGAGTATATAAGAAGCAAATCAGTGATGTCAAGATAACTTCTTAGAAAGCAATATATGATGGTAGAATATACTAATATAACATATTAAGTCCCTGTTTTTAGGGTATTACAATGTAGATTAGTGGTTAGAAACCTACATTTCAAGATAAATCAACCTGTGCCCCTTCCCGTCTGTCCAGTTTTTATTTCTATTTAGTATAAACGTACAGGGGGTTATTAGACTGCAGCAGATGTAAGTTATTTGAATAATGATGAGTGGTGTCGTGAAAATGTAGATGGACTACCGCTTTAAAATAAACCTTAAGACCACTATTAAGTTACGTTTTAAAATCGCTTACACAGAATGTGCCAAAGGTGTATCGTAATTGTATTTTATGCATACATCGATAATTTAGTGTACAGTATGTTTTTTCTTAAAAGGTTGTACTTTATTCATAATATACATTTTTAAGTAAATCAAACTACAGTTTAAGCACAACACCCCCCCCCCCCCCCCTGTTATCAGATTCCAGGTTGGTCGTCAGCATGGAACCCGTCGCCAAGAAGATCTTGAAAGGCATTATATTGCTGGAAGTGGCCGGTGTGGTTGGGGCATAAGCTCTGTTTCATAAATGGAACGTGAGCCAAGGTAGTACTGAGGTGCACTCAAAGTTACACAACACAAAGTACCTGCAAGTAAAGACAACTGTATGCAGTCTCGTACACAGAATAGCACCTGCAACATATCTATTTTTTTTTTTAATGCGAAATAATATCAAAATGTGAATTTTCATCTTTGGGTATTTATCTTGATTTAAAGGGGCAGTCCCACGTGGCAGGTAAAAAAACATGAGTATATTCCACTAACTTAGAAAAATTAAACTAATCTTAAAGTAAGTATCCTGTTAAAAAAAAGCACGTTTTACTTTTCTCCAGGCCCATTGAATTCATGCATACAGGTAGCTACTTATCTGTTTAATCAATGATGGTTTTGTAGCCCTTTTTCTGACGCCTTCCTAAGGGACTACTGGTACTGTACACAACCTGCGGCTCCAGGAGATCTGAGCCTCCGCTAGCTGGGAGCCTGGGGTAACGGTTCTAGCGCAGCGCCTCCACTTGCCCAGGATCCCCGTTATGTAAGATTGCCCTGGGCAAGAAACATACCATACAGTGCGTGCAACCAAGTTTTACTATGCATAGGCAGTCTTATCTTATTCTCTATATAACACTGGCGACACACTTTATTCGAGCTCGGCTAGTCCCACGAATTCGGGTATACCCGGGTGTATTGAGGTTTGTGACTGTTTTCTGCCCGAGTGCATTGGGTTATTTTCCAGCCAGGGATTGAAGCATTTTATTCCCGCCTGCTGCAATACTGCACAGTATATATATATATATATATATATATATATATATATATACATATACTGCATTACAATTCATGAATTTATGCCATCTGGTAGACACGCGAAGCATTGCAGCCTATTAAATCCTAATCATTATCATTTAACAGATCAGCCGCCCGTCAGCCGCCCGTCAGCCAGGCATGAACCCAGGCTGGGAAGGCAAACACAACGGGGCTTGTCAGAGGTGAGGAGCGGCGCATTCCAGGTATCTGCCAGGTACATACTGGGTATTTGCTCGAATAAAGTGTGTCGGTGCAGTAACATCACACATAACTTGCATATATATTATAACGTTAGAGTCCTTATACTATAGTGGCTCAGCCACACCTCTAGGGAATTTGTCCGGTATAACAGTGGCTCCGCCACGCTCTTATAGAGGTTGTCCTTGTAAAGTATTGGGTAGTATGCTCAGTCCGCTAGCCACTTGCTAGTGTCACTACAGAGGTATTCCTAAGGCGGGATCAGCGCCTGATGAGCGGTGTTGGTGCACTTTCCATTACAATGTACCTTCCGGTCACGGCGGTGACCGTTCCTTCTTCACAAAGGATCCGTGCCTCCGCTCCTTGTCCTCCCGATGTCGCGGTGTCCCGCCGTCTGATCCCAGATGACGGCGACCGGCCACAACTCGGTGCGTTGTCCCTAACTAAAGTGACAATTCCTTCCGCTATCGATCGTCCCTGCAGTACCGCAGCCTACGGTGACTCAGGGAATTCTCCTATGGGCCTGAGGGGAATAGCTGACCTATGCAGGCGGGTCACTGACCCCCTGCACTCACACTACCTCCTCCGGCTCTGTCCTCCTCTCCTCCCTAGCGTGGTCTCCCTCTCCACTTCCTCTTCCTTCTAATCCCAGCTTTCTCATTGGCTCCTAGCGTCAGGTGACTGATCCAGAGCTCCTGGAAGTTGTAGTCCATTAATAGAGCCTTTCCCTTATTGGCCTGGCGTTCGCGCGCTCCATCGCGCATGCGCGACCTCCACTTTGTTAGTGCCCTCTGCAACATTGCGCAATAACATGGCGGCACCCTGTACTATCGTGCCGTCGCGGAACCTGCCGCACTCCCTCCGCGCGCACACATAAAGTACCTAACACACCCTTACAGTTTTATACCTATTCTTATACCCAAAAGGTCGAAATAGATGTTGCCTGTGAGTAGGTTTACTGGCTATGCACTTCTTTGCCCAGGCTGTGCTGGAAAGCTGTGTAATACAGCAGGCATAAGCTTTTAGGTCCATGTTATAATGGATAAGAAGTAAAGAAGGACACTGCTCATTTGCATGTCATTACCCAGAGTACCTGGCTACAGTGGAAGCACTGTTAAGCGATAATGGTGAAAGACAGGGTTGCAGACCTCTCTGAGCTATGCAATTTCACCACATAGCATTTTTATTTACTGTATGTACGGTGGAGGGTTTTTGTCAATTTTGTTTACCCACCATAACTATTTTTTGTCTGGTTATACCTATTTCACAAACAATGGACAAAACAAATACACAAATTTACCTCTAATTTTGAGAAGAATAAGATAAACAATGTAAAGACCAACAGATTTGGTTAAGGCCTACCATGGAAAATACGGTTAAAAAAAGATTTGTGAAATATTTTTTTTTAGATTGTTCATCTCCATTTAACCTACTAACATGCCACTGTCCTTCGTTCTTTTTTTGACTCTGCAGGGACTGTTCCTTTAAACTCTGTACGTTGAAGTGACATGGTGTTATTTAGTTTTGTTTAGACAGCTTGTACAATTATCTTAAAAAAATATTGTTTTACTCTGGTTTCCACATGGTTTGATAGATCCAAAACAAGGGATGATTCACTCAATATGTAATAAGGTGAGAGATAAAGAGGATGAGCCCCAGCTCAGCTAATACAGTGTTAATATGTTCTAGAGGGGTACTGTCAGGGAATAAAGATGAGGCATATACAAGGAAAGAAGAATCCATAAATGACTCACCCAACCTCTTCCAGATTAAATAATATATTAATGTTAATAATACTTTATTAATGGTTAAAACCTACTAGGTCCTTCAAAACCAAGTGATAACCCCTGTTAGGGTTTATGGTGTAGAAGTGTCCTTACATTTAAAACCTCAATAGCGCTGGCATGTGGCATAAAGCCATGTATGAGACAGTTGGTATGACATTAGCCCACCCATGAAGAAGTTCCTCCCGGAACGAAAAGCGCGTCGGGTGATGTGCTGCTTTTCACGTCACTAAGTGTGACTGAGACGCAGGTCTCAGTCAAGGCATTAGACAGGCAGTGTGTTCTATTACGCTAAGCTCTGGCTAACAATCTATAGCTAGATAAAAAGATGTGGACCCACAAGGTAAACACTAGCAGTCAGTATATTAAACCAATACTGTCTATGGAGCACTAACTCGATTTCAGTATACCATTACTGAAGCCGATACACAAAATATAATCTGTCCGGTAAATAGAGGCAGGCATGTGAGACACAGTACGCTACAGCGTCTCAATAGTAACAGCCTACCCTCATCTTTACTATTTGGATAAGCATTCAATTAGAATGATAAATATTTGATGGTTGTGACAATTATCCACACACCTATTTTATCTGTATATACATTGAACACGATCACTCTTCTGGAACCAGGATCACATGTACAGTAGGATGTGAATGACTCCAGTGATTTAACGCAACCCCTTTTGAAAGCACACAAAGTCCTTCTATATTCTTTAACTTTATTGGGGGAGTCAACAGAAATATAAAAGGTACTTGAAGATGGTGTAATGTAGTGCGTGTGCTTCAATAGCTGATGGTGCCTTGGTATAAAGGGGGGCGGGTAAAAAAGGATGGCCTTTGCAGGGGTGTAATGGAGGAAGAATGTACTCACTAAGCCAGCTTGTTAGATCTAAAGCACATGTTCCTGTGACAAGCAGGAAGAGTCAAAGGACCATTCCATAAACAGAAATGGGTAGGGGAACAACAAGGCTAAACCAAACGCATGGTAATGAGAATGGGAGGTTGCCAGGGCAACCAACTGGTGGCAGTGTAAAGATAGAAAGTGTCAATAATGTATCTTTACACATGCAGCTAGCTGCTGGAACAGGGGAACTAACAAGCAGCTGAATTAAGGAGACAGAAATCTGTGAGCTGCAAAGAGACACAGAAAATGTGTAATCCTGTTCCAGGACAATCACAGATAAAGTTACTTCCTGACACAATCCATGAGACAGTTTTTTTTCACGTTTTTTTTTTTTCATTTCTGGGCTCTAAAACGGCCCATGACTTATTTTGTATATATACCGTTCACATAATTATCACTAACAGTATCACAAAATTGGCTATTACCAGTCTCGCCATATATCAACTTTAGAATATCAATATATTATACAGTGGCTCTCTTGGGATCAAATATTATTACTAGGAATGCTTTAACATCCTATTACAGCTCTTACTGATCATACAGACAGTAACATTCATTTCTAACTGACCCTACCAATAGAGACACCAATATATAGGATTCAGGATACTGACTCTTCAAAGGTCACACAAACTGTGTGACAACCATACATGGCTTTATGCCACATGCCAGCGCTATTGAGGTTTTAAATTTAAGGACACTTCTACACCATAAACTCTTACAGGGGTTATCACTTGGTTTTGAAGGACCTAGTAGATTTTAACCATTAATAGTAGTTCTCAGTAATAAAGTATTTACATTAATATATTTATTTAATATAGTAGTTTCATAAAAGTTATTGTAATTTGTTTTAAGAACTTTGTAAATCAGCAAAATGTTTGAGGGAAACTTGTTGATTTGCACTCAACACTTCTCAATTTTTGTATAAAAATATTGGAAAAGTTGACAAATTCGATTATTTTCAGGAACATTTCTAACAAGTGGCTTTCTACGTAAGATATTTGCTTTTGAGGATTTTTTAGTGAAGTTTGATAACTTTAATAACTTTTTTGGAAGCTGCAAATGGCCAACATTTGCTAAGCTTCACCAATCTGTAGAACAGGTGTGCAAACGGGGGGGGGACACAAAATGTTGAAAGGGGGGGCGCTGCGCTTGCAAAGGCCCCGTGCTCTTTTCCACAACATTTAAATTGATTGCCTGGGGAAGAGCGCCGGACCTCTAAATTGCTTCTTCCGTTCTCTCCAGCTTCTCTTGACACTCGTCGCTATGACAATGCAACAAAATGCCAACGCATCACATGACAACGCAACATCGCAATGCCATGACGATAACGTCTCAACGTCACAGAGAGAGATGCCAAAGAGGGGGGGGGGGTGTGGAAGTTAAGAGCAGGCAGAGGATGCTGCTTAAAAATTTTGCACACCCCCTGCTCTAGAAAATATTTTCCTTTCGATCTCTGGACTCTCTCCGTTTCTATTTTTCTACTTCTGTCTAAGTACTGTAACGGATTTTCTGACCTGGCCTGACCCACCCAATCCCATATTGGCCCCTGTGGTCTAACCAGTCCCCATTACAGTGTGATGTCCGGTGGTGCACCTGTTGGCAACAGGACTCCTGAGTCTCCCGCATGATGTTGTGTGGGGATTGCCAACCCAGACAGGCAGCTGAGGTAGTGTGCTTGAGTCCTACCTAGATCCAGTGCAGCGCCTCCACCTCATCAGGATCCCAGCGTGAGCTTGTGGATGGTCCTGGTGAGGAACTCCTCTGTGGTGCTCCTCTCTGTGCAATGATTCCACACTTACACACGAGAGTGTCTTTAATCAGGAGCATCTTTATTGAATACGGTGGGCCAGCTGCCCTCCACAATGGGTGTATTTAGCCCTCCATTGTTCACCGTACTTCCCTTTGAAAGGTATAGTCCTCCTAATGTAGGGATTCCCTATCCCCGCAGGGATATCTACCCTGTGCCAGGTCCCTGGTCACAGTCTCATAAGCAGCAGCTTAGAACAGAATCACTCTTAACTCCTTCCAGAACTGGGAAGAACTATTACCTAATCCTTCAACAGCTTAGCAACTACTTCTGAACTCCTAACTTTTGATCAGTGCTGTGCCTTATGTATCCTCAGGGGGCTGACACAACTCTGACATCACTAATTATGGATTCAGAGCATGTGACCACTCCCATCCATACATAGGGCACCTCACCAGGGTGTGAGGGCAAACCTCCATAATTACTGCTGGCATGCCCATAATTTACGAGGCCTTATTGTCAGCAGGAGAGATGACTGCAGCCATTTTACAGCATGGTTACAGTACTCTCAGGGACTGATTGTAAAAACTCCAAGGCCAGTCGCACTTTGGGTGACAACTCCAATTGACTTGAATCAGCGTTTCTGCCATCAGCTGATCCGGAGTTTAAGGAATCAGACCCTTTATGCTCAGTTTGTTTTCTTATTTGTGACTCAATGGGATTAACTTTGCTCCTAATCTGTTTTTCAAGTCTAGGTTGTACCCTGGCTAAACAGTAAATGTATTTAAATTTCACCCAGCATCCATCTGTCTAAGTCTTCTGGTGCATGTGGGAGACAGACCGGGAGTCATAAAAATGCAATGACGAATGTCACTCTCAGTCTGACAGTATCTCCCGATAAAGTAATTTGCTCGATACCCTGCATCATCGTGTTTGACTATCCCGCATCGTGCTTTGATGACTCCGGCCTTAACTTCTAACAACAAAGCTCTGTAACACCATATGTCATAGGTGGCAAATAAGTGAAAGACTGTAGAGTACCATCAACTCTAAAAATAGGTCAAATATTATACAATAGCTGTTGTCCTATCATCTTCTTGTATTTGTTTGTCCATTTTTGGTACCGTTTTAGCCCCAGTTGTTTAGATCTTGTACCATTTAGACTATTGAGGCATTATGTGGACCTAAAGTAAGGGGTGGTTACATTTAGATTAGAAATTTGTGTTAAAATACTCACCTTTTATACAAGTATTCTATATTGTGTGATTGTTACAATAAATATAATATGAATATAGGTGGGTTTTGTACATTTGATTGTAATGTGTTCCACTGATAAATCGCTAATCTTTCTGCCTTTCACTAGATTTCAGGTATACAATGAACAGAAGATTTTCCTCTGTTTTAGAAGGTACATTTTTTTCTTCTGCTTTTATATAGTTCACGGTGGCACTGCCTTGCAGTCTGTGCTGTTATAATTGGTAGGTTTGTGAGTTAAGTCTCAAATTCTGTAACGATTCGAAATTCACTTCTTCCTAAAAGTCAGATAAAATGTAGGCAATAGAAAAGCAGAAGAGTGGTTAGGTGGAGTCCCTGAAATGAACTGTGGAAAATATAAGGCCAATCACTCGTAGGTCAACATTGAAATAAACAGAACTTTTTTTTTTTTTTTTTAAACTTTCTTTTATTGGTTTTTACAATGGTAGTACAGTCCACAATCACATTGGTATCATTTAGTCAGCTTTATGACATACAACATCGAGACAAACATGGTAGGGGGAAGACGTGAGAGGGGATGGGGAGGGGGGGAGGGGGGGCAGGTATCGGCTAGAGGGAGAGTGTAAATTCCTCCGGGTTTTCCATTGCCGCTGACTCTTTCCGCGTGTTTAGAACTGACTCATTAGTCATCCCGCCAAGCCCAAAGACCAGGGGCAGTCGGAGGTCTCCTGCCTTTGTCCTATATGTCGAGCTATGTGTCAACCCTCTCGTGTGTCTGTTCCGCCACCGAAGGAGAGCCCATCTGCTACTATCAAAGCCAGACGCTGGCATTGCTCATCCCTGGGATATCGGTCTGTGCCAACCACAATGACCAGACTTTTTGAAAATTTGAACCAGTGTCGTTGACTAGACTTGTCAACTTTTCCATCTGGCAAGCGAACCAAATTCTATTCCGAATTTTGTCTATCGATGGAATTGCATTCTGATTCCATAACGCTGCGGTCTCGCACCTCATCGCCGTAGCAAAGTGTGCTATGAGTTTGTTTCCTGATCTAGATACCTCGTCAGTGGGCTTACCTAATAAGAAAACCCACGGATCTAGTTGAATTTTGAGGCCCAAGAAGACCCTTTGAAGCCAATCTCTATTTTGTGTCCTGACGGGTATGATTCGTGAACAAGACCACAGCATATGTACCAGATCTCCCTGTTCCCCACACTGTCTAGGGCAGAGAGGGGAAGCTCCCGCGACAAATTTTGCCAATCTAACTGGGGTGAGGTACCACCTCAACAATACTTTATATGAGTTCTCCTTCAGTGTCGTACAAATCGAGCTGCTGGCCGCAGCGTTGAAGATCGCCGTCCACTCTTCGTCTGCTAACGGTCCAGTCAAGTCTGTTTCCCATTGAGTCATGAAACTGGGTCTATGTGAGTCATCAATGTCCGCCCTGGCCACCTCCCTGTAAAGGGCAGATACGAGTCCCCGTGTATCGGTTCCCCGATCACAGAGCTTTTCAAAATTAGTTAGCGGTGGTCTGTTTGGGTGTTTGGTATAAAATGCCCGAACCTGGAGGTATCTAATAAAATCTGTGTTGGGTAAGCCCGTTTCTGACTGTAAAATCTCAAATGTTTTGATTGTGTCTCGGCCCTCCAGGTCCTTAAGCCTTCTTAAGCCCCCTTTTTGCCAGTGTGTGAAGTTCCTGCCGATTAGCCCTGGAGCAAAGTCCGGATTGCCATACAAAGGGGCCATTAATGAATCTTTAGAGGTCAATGAGTGCCTATCTTTGGTCGATTCCCAGACCGAGAGAGAGTTCAACACAGAGGGTAGCGGATTCTTTAGCTCTTTCAGCCTAACCTTGGGATACCAGATAATATCCTTGAGCTCTAGCGGGGCACATACCTCCCTCTCCAAAGCTACCCAGCGCCTCAGCTCCGGATCACCATGCCACTGCGTTATTTGGCACAGTTGGGCCGCTTTATAGTAAGCCATCAAGGTCGGCACTGCCAGACCTCCAGTTTCCTTAGGCCTTTGCATGATTGACATTTTTATCCGTGGTTTTTTATTTTTCCAAATGAATTTCGTAACTGCTTTCTGCAGTGCTATAATGTCTGATCTTACCACGGGTATCGGAAGAGTTTGGAACAGGTATAGTATCCTGGGGAGAAGGTTCATTTTCACACAGAAGATCCTACCAATCCAGGATATCCCATAAGCAGACCACTCTTTGAGTTCCTTTGTAAGGGCTCTTAGGAGTCTCGGGTAGTTCTCTTGGTAGAGATTGCGGTTATGTTTAGTGAGAAAAAATCCTAAATATTTTATAGCTCTGGTCTGCCATTTAAATTGAAAGTTAAGCTCAATTAGCTTCTCTGTCTCTTTTGGAATATTTAGGTTCAGCGCCTCCGATTTCGATTGGTTTATCTTAAAACCGGAGATTCTGCTGAATTTATCCAGTAGCCCGAAGAACTTTTTTTTTTAACACAACTTGTCACTGTAGAATCACTTGAGTTATTATTTAAAAAATAAGTTTTCTGTTTTAAAATGATGGCTTCACCATAATAAGTTGATTGTATTGAAGTACCACATTTTCTGTTTGCATTGAAGGTTTTTGAATGCACTACGATAGCACTACTGAATGTGGAGTTACTGGACAGAAAAAGGGGAGGGTGGCTGATTTTCTAAGCATGGCCTACAGGCATTGTCTTAATTTTTAACCTTTTAGAGTGACATTTATGAAGGTCCCTGAAAGCCACAAGGGCCGGCACTCCAGGGACCCTGAATGTCATACCTTTTTTTGCTCGTTCTCGAATGGGAGATTGCATTCATGATTGGAAAGGAAAAACACTCCTATTTCAGTCATCGGAATGCTGGTTGTAACTGATTGCTATTGAAGTGATCACGTGGTTGCGATCCCTGTATCATATAAGTTAAATTAAAGCAGCAATACGGGTTTTACTTTATTTTTTTATTACAGGATTGAAGCAGGGGTTTTCGGAGCTGCACTGTATTCATTTCAGCTCATTGGACCCCCTGCTTCTAGAGATAACGTCATCCAGTGCGGCATTCTATTGGCCCGCGTGACTGGGATGTTTAAACTGAAAAGAGATAACCGTCACACCCTACAAAGTTAATTCTGGAAGTAAGGTGTCCCCAGAGCTGAAATTAACACAGTTCAGCTCTTCGCCTATAATAAATTTAAACAATGATACCTGTATTGCTGCATTAACATATTAGTAATGTGTTTAAATATTCATATATAAATCACACTAGAAAAGTTGTTTTTCACCCGAAGTAAAGAGTGGCATGAAACACCTAATCTAAAAAAACCTTTTGTTCATATATAGTGTACTATAAATCCAATGAATGGTCTGGAATATATGGCACACGGGAACTTGATGCAGAAACGTGGTCTACAATAAAAAAATAGTGAGTTTTGTTGGTCATAGATTTTATGTTAAACAAGTATTTTAGAAAGTTTGTAACAGTAATGTGTCTTTTTTTGCAGGTTTTTTGTGATGGTTATTACACAAACTTCTGCTGCATCTACAAAATCAAGCAATGTAGGATTATTCAAAATAGTCAAGTGAAATCCATCTTCATCCACATGAACAGTGTGACAAAACATGTGGCTAGTATTTAGCCTTTGTGTTGATACGTAGCCGAATAAACTCGAGTTGTCCACTTCTGTCATTTATTTGCGAAAGAGAAGGGTTTGCCTTTTAAACAGTGCTAATTTTATTTAGTACCATTTCAAAGGCACTTAACAATTAAAGATGGAGAGATGTAGCCACGTTGGCTATAGTTTTGTTCTGCCTGTTGCATATACTCGCTCCACAAGGATTTCTGAAGAGTTCCTCAATAGTGCTGTTCAGCTTACAGTTTTGTAATTTCTTTTTTTGTGGCTTAGACCCCTTTTATATGTAGAAGTAATATTGCTATTGAGAGCAAGAAATTACAGTTTGGTATATATCCCGTTTAGTAGATCAGTCGATTAAAACCATAATGCTCATCATTGCATTCGATCCGCGACTCGCATAAGCTACTTTCATTTGCGCGGCCCCATATTTCTTGCGTAAGGATCACTACAAAACTCCTATTGAAAAAAGGTCCAACGCTCAAATGGATATACATAAAACATATACAATAAATACCCTATACATTCAGGTATATGTGCTTACACTTTCAACCTATGACCCACCTGTCACTCTATCCCTAGACACAGGAATAAGGTTTAATTGTGCTAAAAGATACCGTAGCCGGTACGAACACTTGCAAAGTGCCTATTTCCACACCGGCTCACATTTGGGATTTTCTAGGAATGCACCGATCAAAAGCATATCTCTTTCTCCCCTCTTGTTTATACATAAAACATACATTTGCAAAAACAAACAAACAATTTATTAAACAAAAAACACTAAAATAAGAATCTCACAAGGGTGGTGTATGGGGAAGAGAAAACAAATATCCGCAGAAATGCACTTCCCCCCTCCCCATAGAACAGAATAGGAGAAAAGCAGGAAGCAGCCTAGAAGACCCAAATCCAAATGAGGACTGGCACCATGTGTCACTATCAACCCTTCACTTGGCCCTTTGTAAAATAAGCCATCGACACGCTATATGTGACGTCACCGCGTCAATTGTGTGACCATGAAGATCAGTTAAGTGCTCCCTCTGTGCAACAAAGACATGAGGAAGAGACTGATCAGGGGCGCCCCCCAACGCCAGCAGGCCAGTACCACCCTGCACAACAGGCGTCTATGGGAGCATCCCATCACCCAGCAATGGAGCAAGCCACTCAGGTTAAAGCCCAGAGTCGAGCTGTGGGAGAAAACCACGGATCTCCATACGCATACTCCGCAGCCCTTTTTCCCTCTAGCATGAAGGGACTACTGGTGCTGGCGTTACCTGTGGGCTCACAGAGAGCTGAGCCTTTGCCACTAGGAGCCTGGGTTAACAAATATATAAAGTGGCAGCGCCTTCACCTGTACAGGAACCCAATTATATGAGATAACCCCGAAGAGGAACCAATAATAACAGCTCACAGATTATGCAATAACCTTTTACTGTCATATAAACTAATCAACACAGAGTATATAATTACTACTGGTTACAGTTATCACTAGCCACGCAGGGCTTTGTCCCACCACAGTATACCCCACACAGTGTCCACAATACCAGGAGAGTCCCGGGGTCGCCTCACCCTCTGAGTGTCCCCCAAAAGATACCCTCCCTTCTAGGTGTGATCAGCGCCTTACTGTACAGTAGTGTTGGTGCACGTTTGGTGAACAGGTACCTGCCGGTTGTATCCGCACCCTGGTGCACTGACAAGAAGAGGTAAAGGGATCCGCCGATCCTGCGATATCCTCCGCTGGCTGAACACCTCCCACTGAAGTGACACTTGCGGTGATAGTAGCTCCAAAAGCAGCTGTGGCCCTAATCTGGCTAACCAGTAAAGGCAGGGTCCCTAACTAATGGGGCCTTCCCTAGAGCAGCCACAATCTAGGGTGAGTTGGGCATAGCTGGGGCCTAAGGGGTGTCTCTGGTCTAGTGCAGAGGGTCACAGACCCCTGCACCTACACACCTTCCCCTCTCTGAGTCCCGGCTCCAACTGCCTTCCTTGATTAAATGCGCATAATGTAACTGCCTCTGCAGAAGATCGTTGCCGCGTGATTGGCTCCCTGATGTCACATGCCCCTATGCCTGCTGGGGGCTATAGTCCCTTACAGAGCATTCTAACATTGGAGGTAAGGGGAAACACCAGAACCCCCAACGTCCCCGCTTGGGAACAGCGCACATAATATGACCATACACATTTTACACAATAAAAATGCAGATCATATATACATCTTATCATATACATCAGCTCTACATAAGATTATACATTTTGCTGAACATCACTATGACAGATCTCACTTTACTGTGAGCCCACTGCTGAGCCTCATAATGGGGTGCCCCAAATTGATCATAGGTCATACTCATTGGAGGTTAACCAACTCGTTGGCTCCTGCGGAGCTGCTCTGCGGTCACTCCCTCTGGAGAGTGACTAGCATAGTCCTGAGGCTCAGCCTCTTCTCTTGAGGGGATCAATATCTGCACAGTCTGTCTGATGTACAAAGCACGGGTTCTGTGGATCCAGAGGCTGACTCACTGGAGCCACCCTATTTGGCATTTGTCTATAGGGCCCCTTACCCGGAGCTCCTACTGGAGATGCCCCGGTGGTCTGGGGGCCCCTTTGAGATGTTCCCTCCATAGGATCCTCAGAGTTGGTGTTATCTACAGTCTCTTGACCAACCTCCGTTGAGTTCGGCTCATCATCCAGTGGAGTAGCTAGTATTTCAGTTCATCCTCTCCTATTTGTGGAATGGGAGGCCAGGCATCGGTGACTAAACTTCGTATACTCATCTCTCCAACGAACAGCAAGTTTGTGCTTCCCAGGAATCCCTAGATTATGAAGAACTGCGTCTCCAGGACGAATTTCCTGATGGCAAACCTTATGGTCGTAGCGCTGTTTGTTACTGGAATTCAATTGAGCTGCAGCTCGTTCTGCTAATTGGTAGGCTTGTTGTAAACTGTTATGCAACCTTGTACGTACACAAATTCCTTCCTGTTGGATACCCCATCGGTAGATATCCTCAGACATATCCACCGGTAGCCGAGCTTCTCGTCCGAACATCAGAAAGTAGGGAGTGTACCCTGTGGATTCATGTTGAGTGCAGTTGTAGGCATGCACCAAGGATTCCACATGTTTACTCCACTTGTGCTCGTTTGAGAGCCTGTCAGAGTGCCGACCATATGGAGGAGAGTTCAGTTAATCTTTCCGGCAGAGCATCTCCCTCCGGATGATAGGGAGTCGTTCGGGACTTAGTAATATTTAGCAATTTAAGCAATTCCTGTATAAGCTTGCTTTCAAATTCCCGACCTTGGTCGGAGTGCAACCGATTGTGTAGTCCATAATGAACAAAGTACATTTCCAATAATACTTTGGCTACGGTATCAGCCTTCTGATCTTTGGTTGGGAAAGCCTGTGCGTACCGAGTATAGTGATCTGTAATCATGTACATTATTGATGCCTCTGGTGTCAGGCTCAATACAGAGAAAGTCCATGTATACGAGATCCATGGGCCCGGAGCTTTTCAGATGCGCCATTGGAGATGCTGGTGGGTAGGGTCTTCCTTTGGACGCACCGGGAGCATCGCCGGCAGGGCTGTTCTACTGCCTCGTGCGTGGCCAGAAGAACCGAGATCGTAGTAGCCCAAAAGTTTTGTCCACTCCCAGATGACCATGATCATCATGCAATGCTCGAAGAACCATAGGTTGTAGGTTCCGGGGTAGAACCAGCTGTCTTCTATCGGGGTGATTGTGTTACTGCACCCCCCTGTAAAGCAGACAATTGTCTAGCTCAAATTTGTCCACTTCTCTCATTAGAATAGCCACTGTGTCCTTGGGAGCACGTTTTAGTAAGGCAGGATTATGCTGCTGAACGGCTTGACGGACGATACCCGCCACTGTGTCCCGGATTTGGTATTGCACCAGATCCTTCCACGCGATAACTTTGTCGGGCTTGATGTTCATTCCCTCAGGATGGCAATATGCAGTCGGAATAGCCTTGGACAGGCATCCCAAGGAGTCCGCCACCCTCAGCTCCGAGAAAGCCACTCTATCTTCCATGATAGCCGCTGTGAAGCACATAGCGTGTATTCCTGGTCCAGGGATCTCTTCCCAGATGCTATCGTCGTCGACGGTATTCAGCCCCGGGCGTCGGGACAGTATCGGCTCCAATGTTCAGAGGCCCTGGTTTGTATTTCAGTGTAAACTGGTAATTTGAGAGTGCCGCCAGCCATCGGTGGCCAGTGGCGTCCAATTTGGCGGACATCATTATATTGGTTAATGGGTTATTATCCGTCCGTACTTCGAAAATCACGCCATACAGATAATCATGGAGCTTGTCCACTACAGCCCACTTAAAATCTAGAAATTCCAATTTGTGTACTGGATAATTCTGTTAACTAGGGGTCAAACTGAGGCTGACGTAGGCCACTGGTTGGATGCCAGCCGGATACTTCTGATGCAAGACGGCCCCCAGTCTGTTGAAACTTGCGTCGACATGCAGAATGTAAGGCCTCTCAGGGTCAGCATACGGCAGGACAGGTGCTGTGGTCAGGTTCTGTTTCAATCCTATAAATAGACACATAAATCCAAGGGGCAAGAAACCCTGGGCTGCACTCACGAGAAAAAGTGGGAGGGACCAATAAGTCCCGGGCCAATAGCCCTGTATTACGCAATGCAAAACAAAAAAGGTTTATTTAAATATATATATACAAGGAAAGGTACATCAGGGGGTGTGGGGTAAACGGGGAAAGAGAAGTGTGTTAAAATAAGAGGAGGATAGGTGACCAGGGAAAAGTAAGCTCCCAATATCAGGTATGCTAAAGGTATATATGGGTACCAAGTATATATGATACTCAGGGTATTAGCTGACTTGAGATTTATATGGCCAAGACGGACAGAGTGTATATATTTATAGCAGTTTAGCATTCAGCTGAGGTACATATATGCAGAGCTAACACCAAAGGTGTATATCTTAGCTGTTAATGTCCTAAACTGACATGAGATAGGGACATCTAGTAGACGCCCATACATCTGCGCTGAAGCGGGTGCATATAAATGTACAGATAATCCCCCACAGTGGGGCACCGCAGACATAAACACCCTCCTGCAAGAATGCCAGCTGTTCCGGTCTAATACACTTTTGTATAACGTGCATATACAAGCACACAATCCCCACTGGTGGGAAGCCCTGGATATAAATAGCCTCCCACAAAGGTGTCATACAGTGCTGCAACACCACACACAAAGTTGTATAGCCGGCATGAAAAGTGTATGGCTCGTAAGGTAAAGACTCATACAACCCGTTCCGCCGTGTGTCTGCTGCTAGACCCGGTACACAAAATATCCTGGTCGCCTCCACCTACGTCAAAGGGATGACGTCATCTAAAACCGACGGACCGTTTCGCATAGGAACCTATGCTTCGTCAGGGATTAAAGTGGTAAGTGAGACTCACTTCACTAATCCCTTAAATACCTGTTTTAGTAACAGGAAATGGGTGGTCCCCTGATAGTTAACTCCTTGTTGATATCTTAATGTGGATGTTTGGTGGCATATTCCTCACAAAAAGGTTTGTAAACCAACTACAATGTAATGCTGCGCTAGAAGTGTCCTGCAGGTTCCTGCAAGAGTAATTAGTAGAGAATGTATGGAGGATTTCTAGTTTCCTCAGACCTCCTGTTAATTTACTTAGTTGCATACACAGAATATTGAGAAAATAATCCAGCTGATGGTTACTGTATCAATGTTGGTATGTGCCCAGTCCTGATAAGTAGCACTTACCCCCAAAAAATCATGAACATGGTGATATGCATTAAACATACTAAAAACCATGGCTGTTGTTATTGTGTCAGAATTAAACTCAAAGGGTATGTTGCATGATGGGATGCATGTGAATGGGGTGTAGGAGTGTACGCCCTTATATGGAACCACCTCTAAAGTCAATATGGTTCCGAAGGAGTATATGACACATACATATACAAGATGTACACAGTAACATGTATTCCCGTATAACAACTAGTGTGTTGAAACCTCGTAGGAGGTAAGCGCCCCATCCTGATAATAGCATATATCCCCAAATAGCCATAAAACATGGTGATAGGCATTAAAACAAACTGAAAACCATGGCTGTTGTTGTTGTGTCAGAATTGAACTCAAAAAAGAGGGGATGCTTGTTAATGTGGTGTAGGAGTGTTAGCTCCTATATTGAACCACCTCTAAAGTCAATATGGTTCTGACAGAGTATTTTTACTCATACAAATACAGGATGTAAACAGTATCATGTATTCCCACATAACAGCTTGTGTGTTGTAACCTCATTAAAGGTAGGTGAAAAAGGGGTGACATGTAAGGTTAATCTAATAGGTCTCATATACATGTAGGGTGTAGGAGTGTAAACCCTTGCTTGGAGCCACCTCTAAGAGTCAATGTGGTTCCATAGAGTGTATGACTCAGTTAACAAAATAGATCACCGGATCCCATAACATGTTAATATACTGTAGGGGTTCATAAGAATGGAGTGTAAATGAAACCCTCATTGAGACCATCTGGGTACAGTGTTTTAAGTGTGTAGATCCACTTGCACTCAGTTTGCATTAGACGGCGATCCCAGTCACCTTTCCTTGGTCCCCAGCTTACATCTTCAATACCACAAAAGGTTAGAGGATTCAAGTCACCATCGTGGGCCACGTTGACATGTTTAGCCACAGGCAGGTCTTTGCTGTTTCTAATGGACCCTATGTGTTCAAGGATCCGAGTTTTCAGGTGTCTGTGGGTTTTCCCCACATATCTCTTTCCACATTTGCATGAGATCAAATAGATCACCCCCGTGGTGAGGCAATTAATGTATTCCCTCATGAAGTAGATTTTAGATTTAGGGCCCAAAAAGTTCTTGGTCCTGGGCATATAAGTACACGCTTTGCATCTACCACACGGGAAGGAGCCAGTAGGCTTTGTATCCCCTAACCAAGTTCTAGGTTGGTCCCCACGATAGTGGCTATGTACTAATGTGTCCTGAAGGTTACGGGCTCTTCTACAGGTCAGTGTGGGATTTTCTTTAAGTACCTGTCTAAGGTCACTGTCCTCCATTAGGACATGCCAATGTTTGGAAAAGATTCTCCTGATATTCTTCCATTGGTTGTTGTAAGTCCCAATATACCTGATGACATGTTTGTCAATGTCTTGATTCGTTCTCTGACCCGTCACTAGAAGTTGCTCTCTTGGTGTTTTTCTAGCCCTTCTATAAGCTTTTTTGACAATCCCTTTGCTGTATCCCCTTTGCAGAAATCGTGTGGTCATATCTGCAGCCTGATGGTCAAACTCCTCTGTGTTAGAACAATTCCGCCGTAATCTTTGGAATTGTCCTATGGGGATGCTGTTTATCATATATCTGGGGTGGTGGCTATCAGCTACCAAGAGGCTATTTGTGGAGGTCGCCTTCCTAAAGATAGTTGTTTTCAGTGTCCCATCCTGATTCTTACTTATGGTTAAGTCTAGAAAGTTGATTTTGTGACTGTCTACTTCATAAGTGAGTTTCAAGTTGTGGTTATTAGTATTGAGGACCTTTATGAATTCCCAAGAAGTTCTTCTGTGCCACTCACACAACAGTATGACGTCGTCTATATAGCGGGCCCACAGAACTATGTGACCCGTATATGTATCCAGGGCCTCGCTGAAGACCAAAGTTTCCTCCCACCAGCCTAGATATAGATTGGCATAGGTGGGGGCACATGTGGTCCCCATTGCGGTGCCCTGGATCTGGTGGTATAGTTTGTGGTCAAACAAGAAGAAGTTCTTAGTAAGTACAAATTGCAGTAGCTTCAGGGTGAATTCATTGTGTAGGGCAAAATTCCTGCCTCGGGATCGCAGGAAATGTGAGACTGACTGTATACCACATTGATGTGCAATACTGGTATACAGTCCCTCCACATCAAGTCCCACCAGTAGAGTGTCTGGTTCTACTGTGATTCCCTCCAATCTCAGTAACACATCCTTAGTGTCCTTAAGAAAGGAGGGAAGCGAATGGACGAACGGACGTAAAACCATATCCAGGTATTGGCTGGCGTGTGATGTTAGATTACCAATTCCCGAGACAATGGGTCTTCCCGGAGGGGGGGATCTACCTTTGTGTAGCTTGGGTAAATGGTAGAATGTCGCTAGTAGAGGATTGGCAATAATTATAAAGTCATGTTCCTGTTTAGAGACAACGTCATTGACTAGTCCTTCTGATAAGATTTTTTTGAGCTCTGTTGAGAAGGTAAGTGTTGGGTCATGAGGTAAGATAGTGTAGCATTTTACATCACTTAAGAGGCGGATGCATTCAAGTTGGTATGCCCCTTTATCAAGGAGTACGATGTTACCCCCTTTATCTGAGGGCTTGATAACAATGGATGTATCACTCTGTAAATCCTTAAGGGCTGTACGTTCTGGGTTTGTCAAGTTACTAGGGCCAGTGTATTTGGACAGTTTCTCGATGTCGGCTGTAACCAATTTTGAGAATACGTCCACATTAGTACTTGTCTCAATAGGTGGAGTGAATTTGGACTGATTTCTCAGATCAGAGAATGGTCCCTTGCCAGGTTCCCTATCACTTTCTTCCAAGATACTGTTCATGGCCCTCAGACAGGAGAAGTCTGCTACATCAAAATTCTCTAGTGGTGTGTTACGATACTGATGTCTATTCCGTCGTGAAAAGAATTTATGTAGTAATAGCTTACGAGTAAATAGATGTATATCTTTTATACATCCAAAGATGTCTAGGTGGTTAGTGGGTGAAAAGGATAAGCCTTTTGCCAAAATACTCATGTGCGCAGGACTGAGGGTTTTACTGGAGAGGTTGCTCTACTGGGGGCTTAAAAAACCCCCCTTTGGATTTATGTGTCTATATCATTTTTTTACCCTATGCACCATGAATGAAAATAGACTTTATATTGAATAGTTGGAGAGCGATAAGCATTTGTGTGGTTTTTTTCAATCCTATAAATGCCGTTTCACAGGCGGTTGTCCACTTGTCGCCAAAGGGTGCTTGAGCGGAGTCTGCTTTCCGGCCGGTGTCTTCTGGATATATCTTAAGACAAAGAAAACAGTGAATAATATTAAATAACACCTGTTCAACATCCCAGTTTCATTTGCAACACTACAACAGGTGTAATGATTTCCATCCAGATGGTAGCAAAAACCATCCATCATTATCCAATAAGTGTCCTTAAAGAGGACAGAAAGAGCAAGAGAGATAGAGGGGGGGTGGGGGGGCAGTGAGAGAGTGGTAGGGGAAGGATACTGGATCCCGCTTGGTCGCCCAGAATTATCACAGATAATTTTGTTTTTAGATCAACTCCGATCACCGACTCAGCCATGGGTCCCATGTTTTATAGAATTCATCGGTTGACTGCTTCAAAAAGGGGGTCAGTTTCTTCATCAGCATCACCTCATTTATCTTTCTCTCAACAGTTTGTCTAGAGGGGGGAGATATCTTCTTCTAGGAGGCCGCCACAGCGCATCTAGCTGTTGTCAGAATAAGTTATATCAGCCTTCTTATTGGGCAGCCAATATCTTCAACTGGTTTAGCCAAAAAAATAGTCAGTGGGTCCATAGAAATGGACACATCCGTTCTTTCTTTTTTTAATAGATTGGATAACGATCCAATATTTCTATTGCCGGACACGTCCACCAAATGTGGACCATATAGCTTCTCTGCCCACAACCCCTCCAGCACAGATCAGACACCACAGGGTAGATTTGCTTCAGCCGCCAAGGCGTGAGGTTACCAATGAATAACATTTTATATATATTTTCTTTAGTTGCTGTGCATATGGAAGTTTTTGCAGCAAACTCCCATACAGTATATCCTCCCAATCATCCCTTTCAATTTCTATTTTCAAATCCGCTGCCCATTTGAGCATGCAGTCATGATCATGTGAATTGACCAAGGCCTCCAAACTGGCTTATATTCTAGTTATCAAAACTTTTTGGTTACTACCTCTCCTACATAGTGCTTCAAAACTTGTGAAGGGAGTAAATTCTAATTTTGGGGACATTTTTGGAAACAAATTCTGATCTGTAGATATTTAAACATACTAAGGTCTGGTGCCTCATACCTAGTTAGGAACTCTTGGAAACTAGAAAGTTTTCCTTTATGCACTAGGTCGGCAACTACTCTAATATGTTTAGCTTTAATTTGGTCGAATTGTTTATAATCACAGCCTGGGGGGTAGGGTAATTGGGATTATTAAAAAGCGGAGTGAGTTGCGAAACGGGAGACACAAGATTAAATTTGCCCTTAGACGGAGACCCCGCCCCCAGAGTGAGACGGATGGCAGCTTAAGCCTTGAGCTCCATCCCTCATCCCCGACAATACACTCATAAAGCAAGCAAAATGAACCTTTATCACCCCTAACTACTTTCACAATACCATTAAAACATTAGAGATGGCACCGATGCAGGCAAAAAAGAAGGAGACTTCCGCAAATATCTGGGCCGATCGAGCTCACGGAGCGTGGCAGCAACAATGGCGCCGGATTCAAATGCAGGATCAGAGTCAGAACGCGATGAAGACACAGCGGAGGGACCGGAGCAATTACCTGTCCGCCACTGTGATTTTGAGAGGTTGTATAGAGACATGAAAGCCCTTATACACCTGGAAATGCAGGACTTAAAAAAGGAGGTGCAGGGGCTCGGTGAGCGCACCGGATCCCTGGAAGAGAAAGTCAGCACCAATACAAAACTGATTAAAAAAGCTGACAAACGATCCACATACTTACAAGCACAAATTTCGGAATTGGCTGACAGACAGGAAGATGCGGAGAACAGGGACCGCAGGAATAACATTAGGGTACGCGGGATCCCTGAACCCGTCACCGATGTGGAGGATTTCATCTCAAGATGTATGGCGGAGTTACTCCCTGACTACCCACCCAATGAAAGAATAATAGATCGCTGCCATCTTGCCCAAAGAAGAAAACCAGCAGCAACAGAGCAGCCGAGATATGTAATAGCCCGGCTGCACCATTATCGCACCAGAGATGCTATCCTACAGAAGGCCAGAGTGGCAGAAGCCTGCAGATTCGAGGAGATCACAATGCAACTCTTCCAAGATCTCTCACCGCTTACCCTGGCCAGGAGAAAGAAACTCCAGCCCATCACCCGCACACTGAGGGACAGAGCCATCAGATATAGGTGGACCTTTCCGTTTGGCCTGCTGGTCATCCGCAACGGAAGGGCCATCTCCATGAAGGAGATAGAAGAGGGAGCTGAGTTCCTACAAAAACTAGGGATCAAGGAGAACTCACCCACGAGCCCTAGAGGAGAAAAGCCCAAAGAAACGGATTGGCAAGTGGTGGGGGCTGTGGGCGAAAACCGGGAAGCTCTCACATGAGCTCGCTTAAAGTCTCGTATCTTGAAGTTACCTCATGGTTAGAGGCTAGTTAATAAAGTTATATGTTGCTCCTGAACTGTCTCCCCCCTTGATTAACCCCGAGTGTGACGAACAAGGAGCTGGCTGCTTACGTGGCTATAGCCGGACTCAACACTACATGTTATGGGACCCTGCAACCCTCCAAGGCATTCCTGCAAGAAACACCAACTAAAAAGTGGAAAATCGTACCTGCATACATCATGGCGGCGGGCGGTGGAACACAAGCTGCCCATCATGGCGGAAGAGCTCGATGGAGTCCACGAGGCGGCTTTACGGAAGTGCTGCAAGTTTCGGCGGGAGAGCTAGGGGAGTGGTGACCTTCCTCGCGGGCTTCAGGTGAGAAAATGGCGTTCCCCGGAACAGCGTCACCGGAAGTGTGCTGGGCGCCATCTTGTAGGAGGCTAAAGAGAGATTACCGCTGACGTCATCTCGGAGCGCCGAACACCATCTAGTCTCGCGAGAAGAGACTCTGACTCATAAACCGGGTAAGGAAGAGGATAAAGTACCAGGAATGCAGCAGAGGGACAACTCTCTACCTGATGGCTGAGGAAGAAGAGAAGGCTTGGACTACATCCTACAGCGATCCGGAAGGAGGGCCCACAAACCACCACACCACCACGTTGCAAGCAAGCAAGGCCCATCATGCAAGCAGCGGAGTAGCGGAGATAATAAACACTGTCCCCAGGCAAATGTAGCTGTGTGCCCATTCATTCCCCTAGGGCCCCCCACCCAAAGACACGATACCAAATTGTGGGTGTTGGGAGGGTCATAAAGCCACACTAGCTTATTAAAGTGGCAGTCCCCCTTGAAAAAAAAAGGGGGGGGGGGAATAAAAACAAATATATTAAAAAAAGACTCGGGACCGAGAGGGGTGGGGGGGGAAGTTGCAGTATCTCAGTTAAACTGCCAAAAGAAGGGTTCTGTTTTTCCGTTTCTTCATTTATCTATATTATCTATAATGAAGATGAATCACCTAATGTTGTCGGGGGGAGGGTGGAGTGCCCTCCAGTCTCAACGAGGGTATGAGCCTCCACATGGGCGCGGGGGGTAACTCCGTCCGGCGGCCCATGAAAGTCCTCACTGAACCAGCAACGAGGAGCAGTAGAGGGGGATGGAGGTCCATCCCGGACTACGCTCGTGCTGTACATTTAGGAGAGGCAGAGAAGGCACTTGGGGAGGACTGGTCTCGCCCTATTGCCGGATGTGCTAATTGTGTGTTTTTATGTTTCGTTACATGTGTTTATCTGTTCCCCCAGTGTACTTTCCCTTGTTCTTCCCGGCTGCAGTCCGAATCCTCGGAAAGAAATAGAAGATTCTCGACGCTGACACCATGGGCTTGGACGGTTGATTACAAACGAGTAAAGGTTTGGAAATACACTCATGAGTAAAGAGATCACTATTATTTCACACAATGTGAAAGGCTTTAACAGTCCAGGGAAGCGCAGTCTAGCTATGGCGGACTATAAGAAAACAGACCCTGACGTAATTCTATTACAAGAAACACACTTTTCGAAATCCAGTTCCCCGAAATATATTGACTATAGGTTTAGGAATTGGTTCTCAGCTTCATCCAAAAAAAAAAAAAAGAGGAGTAGCCATTCTACTACATAACCGTTTGCCCTTTGCGATTAAGACCATTAAGAAAGACAACAACGGCCGATTTCTGATTATAAGCGGCGAAATAAGAGGTCAGCCGATCACATTGGCAAACGTTTATGCTCCAAGTGAAGGCACAGGCTTTCCTGGAAAGGTTCTTCTCCATCCTCCAGAGGATGGCACAGGGATGCGTAATACTAGGGGGCGACTTTAATCAGACACTAGATCCAGTAATGGATAGATGCACCCCGAGCGGTAACGCTAACTCAAAGATTAGACAAACCTGGAATAGAGGGCTGAGAACTAATAATCTTTTAGATATATGGCGGGAACAGCACCGCCAGGACAAAGGATTTACATTTTACTCCCACCCGCATGACAGATATAGTAGGATAGACTACCTCTTTGTATCCAGTAGAATGGTTTCACAGATCTCCCACTCGGGCATCCACGATATTTCGTGGTCAGATCATGCGCCGATAGAGCTGCGGTGCTCCGATTTTATTCTGGACAGACCAGGAGCGAACTGGAAACTTAACGAAGTTTTACTAAAAATCCCCGAAATTGCACAAAATGTGGGGGATAGAAGCAGGGAATATTTCCAGGAGAATATGGGAAGTGTAACTTCGCAGGCTACGCTATGGGAAGCCCATAAGGCGACTCTGAGAGGAGAGCTCATAAGGATTGCAAGCAGGTGAAAGAGGGAGAAGGACAAAAAAATCAATCTAGTTACAGAAGGAATTGGCAGTCCTCTCAGCTCGACATAAAAATAACAAAGATGCAATGACCCTTAAGGAGTTGCTAGACACCAAAACCAAACTTAATATCTTGCTGACCTCCCGTGCTGAAAAGGAGCTGACATGGTCTAAGCGGAAATTTTTTGAGAAAGCAAACAGGCCAGATACCCTACTTGCCAACAAATTACGAGACAAAAACCACGTCTCCCAAATTCAGATAATTCGAACAGAACAGGGGGATCTGACCTCTGACCCCAAAAAAATAGTTTATGAATTTAAAACATTATGAAACCCTATATGATGGGGCAAAGGTGGCACACACGCCAACCACAAAAGCACGACTAAAGACATTCTTAACAGAGGCTCAATTGCCTAAAGTGACCAGAGAGGAGAGGGACGCACTACAGGCAGACTTTACTATCGAGGAACTCCTAGAGGTAATGAAGTCATTAAAAGCAGCCAAGGCCCCAGGCCCAGATGGCTTTTCCAATCTCTATTATAAGAAATTTCGCAAAATATTAGCTCCTCATCTACTAAAACTGTGTAATTCTTTCCTGGATGGTGCCCCCATCCCGAGCTCGATGCTCCAGGCGTCTATCTCAGTAATCCACAAACAAGGAAAAGACCCAGCGGACTGTAAAAGCTATAGGCCCATCTCTTTAATAAACTCTGATACAAAAATCTTTTCCAAACTTTTAGCTAACCGCCTTAACCAGGTGTTGTCCAAGTTGGTCCATCCTGATCAAGTGGGGTTCATATGTGGTCGACAAGCAGCTGATAACACCAGACGGATTATAGATTTGATTGATCTGGCGCAAAAAAAAACATATCCCGTCTATGGTGCTTAGTTTAGATGCAGAAAAAGCATTCGACAGAATTGATTGGCCCTACTTGAGGGAGACGCTGGGAGCGTTCGGCTTGGGTGGGAGAATGATAGAGGCAATTCTCACTCTGTATCGGGGACCGACGGCGAAGGTCAGGCACCAGGGCTTCCCCTCGGATGAATTCCTGATTAAGAGCGGCACCAGGCAAGGCTGTCCTCTGTCACCCCTTCTCTGCGCTATGCATCGAACCCCTAGCGGCGCACATCCGCCTCAGCCCGAATATAGCAGGAATCCAAATTAGTGACCAGCCACATAAGGTGGCCCTGTACGCTGATGACGTGATACTCACGTTATCACAGCCCCTCACCTCTCTGCCGAACGTCTTTCAATTGCTAGGGGAATTTAATGCGATATCTGGGTTCAAAATTAACCAGGCAAAATCAGAAGCCCTAAATATCAACTTACCTAAGGCCACCGAGAAACTGATCACGGTGAACTTTGAATTCAAATGGCAAACCTCCTCCATAAAATATTTAGGGATAAATATCACGAAGCAATCAGGCACCCTTTATAAGGCGAATTACCCCAGACTAATACGGACACTGAAGAAAGATCTACGGAAATGGGCAGGGTACAACATATCCTGGATTGGCAGGATTCAGTCTCTAAAAATGAATCTCCTTCCCAGAATTCTGTACCTATTTCAGACTCTTCCGGTCCCTATAATCAGGGAAGAGATCCTTCGGTTACAGTCCGCAATGGTGAAGTTTGTCTGGGGTAATAAAACCCCCCGCATCAAAACTAGCACACTATTTCGGCCCACAACAAGAGGAGGATTAGCGGTACCTTGTCTGTTATCATACTTCAGAGCGGCCCAATTGACCCAAATTATCCAGTGGCACACCCACCCTAGTCGGAGGCGATGGGTGGAACTGGAGGCGGCCTGCTGTGCCCCGGTGGCATTGCAGGACCTGATCTGGCTCCCAAATAAGGTTCGCAAGGACTTCAAACACCCGCTCCCCGCGATTGCCAGCTCTTTGGCAGTATGGGACAAAAGCAAATATAAGCACGTATTAATGAGACAACACTCCTTGATGACCCCAATTTTGGGAAACCCTGATTTCGCTCCGGGCCTGCAGAAGAAAGATTTCACTATATGGACACAGAAGGGCTACACTCGCCTTTTACACCTGGAGGGTAGAATATCTATCAAACCGTTTGAGCAAATTAAGTCTGAAAAATCAGTTCCAAATTCAGAATTTTTTAGATACCTCCAGCTAAGAGCTTTCTATGATAAATTTCCCATTCGAGCTCAACGCACTAATTTTGAACAGCTCTGTTCTACTGGAACAGGAACCACGGGACTTATCTCTACGATGTACAGAGCGGTAGTCTGTCCGACTCCTGACGCCGACGTGACACTAAAATATAAGAATAGATGGGAAAGAGATCTGGGGGACACACTAGAGGACTGGGACTATATTGTCTTGGCGGCAGCTAAGAGCTCAATCTGCACGACATTGAAGGAGAACGCGTATAAGGTCCTGATGAGGTGGTATTTGACCCCATTACGATTATCAAAGTTTGTCAGGGGCTACCCTCCATTGTGCCCTAAACAATGTGGGGAGCAGGCAGACTTGCTGCACATGCTGTGGGGTTGCACCAAGATACTCCCAATCTGGGAAGATATCAGAAATTGGCTCCAGAGAATTCTCAATTGTGCGATCCCTTTGGACCCCTGGTTGTTTCTGCTGGCCAGACGCACCCCGGGGTTAAACAGGTCGGAGCACAAATTAATTGCACATTTTGCAACTGCCCTGAGGTGCGAAATCGCAGCATTGTGGAAGCAGCCCGAATTACCAAATATCCCAAAAATCAGAAATAGAATTTGGCATGTTTGCTGGATGGAACAGTTAACGAGTCTGGTTAACGACACCGGCACAAACTTTCTAAAAGTCTGGGCTCCATGGTTAGCCCTGAACGATATCCCAGGGGTCAATGCCTTCAATATACTGCTTTAATATATCTAGACGCGTTCTCCTTGAATGAGTGTGGCTGACGGGGAGACAGAATACAGACAGCAGAGAGGGACAACTAAATTCGGTAGTAGAGTGAGTGAGCAGGGTTAAGTGTACACATCCGCGGACGTACGCAAACATTAAGATAGCAGCTAGCCCGAGATCTGACGGACCTGAAGTCTCCAAAAAGAGCCCAGATGATTCAGAGCCTTTCTGTGGCAGCAATCTCCAAAACGAGCCTAGATGATTCGGAGCCTTTCTGTGGCAGCCTCACCCCTCCCCCCCCCACTCCTCCCCCCTCCCTACTTCTTCCCTGGTGTATTCTGGTTGTAAGTCTGGTCGGTCTGTGCGTATCCCCCGTATGTCTTTTGTGAGTCCAAATACAAAATGAGTTGACATGTGTACTGTTATATATGACAATGGGTTGGTAGATTATGTGATGATTGTACCATAAACTCAATAAAAACTTTTTTGGTTGAAAAAAAAAATTTGCCCTTAGACTTGCTCCAAATCTCCCAGGTAAATCTCGTCGGATCTAGCTCAAACATTTTGGCGTACACCTCCTTATCCAGTGCCCATAGGGACACTGGCAGAGAAGACGTTCTAGCATATTGGGATTCTATGGCTAACCAACAATATTGTGTTGGATCAGCGTGCCACATCACCACCTGCCTTAGTTGGGCAGCTTGGTAGTATTTCGAGATATCTGGGACACCCAAACCTCCTCTTGTCTTTAAAGCCATCATCACAGATCTAGCTGTTCTAGGCCTTTTACCTTGCCAAATAAAATTAAATATTCTATTTGGGAAATTTTTCAGTTCGGATCCCGGTATCCAGACTGGGAGAGTCTGGAAGTGATATAATAACCTAGCGAGTATATTCATCTTGACTGATACTATTCTCCCAATCCATGACACCTGATATCCTTCCCACTTTGCCAGATCCCTTTTAATCTTACCAAACAATGGTGGATAGTTGCCTTGATATAGGGAGTGGTAGTTCCTAGACACATTTACTCCCAGATATTTAATATGTGAGGATCTGAAAGATTCAGATTAAAAGACTGTGACTTGTCGCTGTTCATTTTATATCCAGAGATTTTTCCAAAGTCTGATAGCGCCTTTTGGAGGTTGGGTAAAGAAGTCTGAGGGCTTGCTAAAGTCAGAATAATATCGTCTGCGAATAATGAGATTTTATCATTTGTTTTCCCAATCACTATATACCATGTACATTACTATTTGCTCTTATTTTAGCAGCCAATAGCTCAATCGTTAGAGCGAAGAGAGGAGGAGATAATGGGTACCCTTATCTTGTACCATTTTAAAAAAAATAAAATTTCCCCCAAGCATTTTTATTAGGCATAATCATCTTTACAGACATTGGTTTTACATTATCAGTGTTGGCCTAATACAGTTGTATTTTCCTTGTTCATGTGGTTTAACATTATCAGTGTTGGCCTAATACAGTTGTATTTTCCTTGTTCATGTGGGGGGAGAGAGAAAGAAAGGAAAGATCCCCTAAGGCCACGTCATGGTCTCTGGGGTGTGGAAAAAGAAAGAGAGGAGGGGGGGGGGAGAGAGGGAGTCATTCCACCCTCGTCCGGCCGGGTCCCAGCATCCATCCTTCACGGCTCTACTGTGGTTCAGATCCGTCTGGGGTTGTATCCTGATTTGGTTCGGATTAATGGGTTAACCAGGGTTCCCAGATTTTATAGAAACCTTCAGTTGAGCAGTTCAAGAAGGCCGTGAGTTTTTCCAAACTCATAACATCGTTAACTCTTTTTTTCACTAGCTGTTTGGTGGGGGGCGCTATCTTCTTCCAAGAGTATGCGACTGAACACCGTGCTGCTGTTAGAATAAAGGAGATTAATTTCCATACTGGGCGATCGATGTCCTCTATCGGCCTGCCCAGTAGGAAGGTCAGTGGATCTATAGGAATTGTGAGGCCTGTGACCTCTTTTATCAAATCTTGTACCGTAAGCCAGTATTTCTGAATTTCTGGACATGACGACCAGATATGGGCCATGTCCCCTCTATGTCCACAGCCTCTCCAGCATAGATCTGAGGCCAGAGGCTAGATTTGTTTTAACCTCACTGGGGTAAGATACCAATGATACATTATTTTATAGATGTTTTCCTTCACCGTGGTACAGATGGAAGTTCCTGAGGCCGCGTCTCATATTTCCTCCCAGTCCTCTCTGTCAATAACTATGTCCAATTCCGCTTCCCATTTAAGCATATAGTCGTGAGCGGTAGAGTTATCCGGATTCTCCATGCCGGCATATATTTGTGTTATTAGACCTTTTTGATGTACTCCTTCGCGACAGAGTTTCTCAAATTTTGTGAGAGGGGGGAATTTCAATGATGGGGACATTTTTTGTAGAAAGTGTCGAATTTGGAGAAACTTAAATGTATCCAGGTGGGGTAATTTTAATTTGGTTCGCAATTCTTGGAGGCTCAGGAACTGTCCATCGCTCAGCAGGTCCGCGATCGCTCTGATCCCCATTGTTTTAAATAGGTCGAATTGTCGGGTTTCACACCCTGGTGGGAATTTAGGGTTGTCAAATATTGGAATGAGCTGAGAGCAAGGGGACGAGAGTAAGAATTTAGTTTTAGTTTTTGCCCATATGTCCCAAGTATGTTTCATTGCCCCCAGCCCGAATTTGGGCGCCATGTCATTTCCCCTGTCACCGCTCCAGAGAAAAGCTGGTAGAGAAGGCGTTCTGGAGTAATGAGATTCAATTGCTAGCCAATATAGCTTGTCTGGGTCCGAGTTCCACATTACCGCCTGTTTTAATTGGGCTGCTTGGTAATATCTATTAATGTCTGGGACCCCCAGTCCTCCTTTTGTCCTAGACGCCATAAGAACCGACCTAGCTACCCGGGGTCTCCTTCCGTTCCAAATAAATTGGAGGATTTTATTTTGGATAGTTTTTAATTCAGAACCAGGGACATGGATCGGGAGCGTCTGGAAATAATATAATAATCGGGGGAGTATATTCATTTTAACTGAGATCATTCTCCCGATCCATGAGATCTGGTATTTTTCCCATTTATCCAGATCTTTTTTAATTTTCCTAAATAGGTTGGGATAATTATTTTGGTATAGGGAGCAATAGTGCCTCGATACATGTATTCCCAGGTATTTGATGTATATAGGGCTCCACTTATAATTAAAGTTTGATTTCAATGTCCGCATCTCTGGTTCTGATACAGTAGATTTAAGTTGAGGGCTTCTGACTTATCACTGTTACTTTTGTATCCTGATATTTTGCCAAATTCCTTTAATTCTTTGTGTAAGTTGGGAAGGGAGATCTGGGTCTGCGTTAATGTTAATATGATATCGTCTGCGAACAATGAGACTTTATAGTTTATTCCGCCAATTGGTACCCCCTGTATATTTATATTGTCTCTTATTTTAGATGCTAGTGGTTCGATTGTTAGGGCGAAGAGGAGGGGGGACAAAGGGCATCCCTGTCTCGTTCCATTTTTCATTTCAAATTTTTTTGCTGTACCCCCTGGGAGTTTCACCACTGCAGACGGGCAGCAGTACAGCGCTCGGACTCCCGCTAGATACGCATCTTTTAAGCCGAATTTCTGCATTGTTTTGTCAAGAAATAGCCAATTAATTCTATCGAACGTCCTCTCTGCGTCCAGGCTTAACAGAACCGCTTTGGTAGCTGTGAGGTGGGCATGATCAACTATATTTATAATTTTGCGGGTGTTGTCTGAGGCTTGTCTGCCAGATACAAACCCCACCTGGTCGTTGTGAATTAATCTCGGTAGGATGGGATTCAGTCTATTTGCCAGGATTTTGCTGTATAGCTTAAGATCGTTATTTAGTAGGTAGATTAGTCGGTAGCTCCCACATAGCAGTGGGTCCCTACCCTCTTTGTGGATGATGGCGAGATTGGCCTGGGTCATTGATGGGAGGATTGGGCTGCCCTCCATGAATGAATTGAATAAGCTGAGTAGGTGCTTAGTTAGGATCGGGGAGAATCTTTTGTAATAAACATTGGAGAAGCCGTCGGGGCCAGGGGCTTTTGAGAGATTTTTTTTTGTTTCAATTTTTTTTATTGTTTTATCAGGGTACACAACAGATAATAAACTTTGTTGTACATAGATTGGATAAACATTGATATTTGCATATATTAATAAAAACATCCGTATTCCGTTTTCTTTATTCAGATAGGTGTTTATCTAAATGTTTGTATGTCTGAATGCTCGTACGTTTCTGCTGTTATGGTTCTAACTAGGAAGCTGCCGCTTCCGTGTGTCCTGTTTTTAGTAGTATAGTAGAGAAAAGAAAAGGTGGAGAGCAGAGAAAGAGAGAGGAGAGAAAAAAGAAGGGAGATAAGGGGGGGGGAAGAGGTGCTGCGGGATGGCGTCCAGTTTTGTATATATCCTGCCTTTTCCTTTAGGAATTTATTATGTACCTGACCAAATTTCCCATGTCTTATGGAACTTATCCATCTTTTGGGTCAGTTTTGCCGTAAGAAGTTCCATTGTCTTTATTTCTCGCATTCTGCGGAGTACGGTCTGTTTAGCAGGGGCATTCACCTTCTTCCACGCTGCAGCAACGGAACAACGTGCCGCCGTGAGCACATGGCTCACCATCTTACTCTCTGCTGTGTCTAATTCGTCAATTGGCTTGGCCAGCACCATGGTCAGCGGGTCCACCTCAATCTCTACCCCCAGGTACTCTCGGATTAGTGTTTGAATCATGACCCAGAACACCTGAGTCTTGGGGCAGTTCCACCAGATATGAGCCATGTCTCCTCTTTGCCCGCAACCCCTCCAACACAAATCTGGGGTCCCGGGGAAGATCTGGCTCAACCTATTCGGGGTTAGGTACCAGTAAAATATAATTTTATAGATGTTCTCTTTAATGGTAGTACAAATCGATGTTTTGGATGCTGCCTCCCAGATATCCTCCCAGTCTTCTCTATCAATCTCTATATTTAAATCCTCCGCCCATTTGGACATATACCTGTGTTGGGAACAGCCTGTTGATCGCGCCAGGCCCAGATATATTTCCCAGATCAATCCTTTAGCATAGTATCCTTTCCTGCACAGTCGTTCAAAATTTGTTAGCTGCTGGAAAGCCTTATCTTTGGATACTGTTTGCAGGTAGTGCCTGATTTGTAAAAAGCCAAATATTGGGAGGTTTGTCGTTTGATATTTTTTTTCCAGTTCTTGGGTCAGCAAGAGCCTACCTTGCCCAGAGAAATCCTCTGCTATCATCATCTTCAGCTGTTTAAATTTACTGAGTCTCTGTGGGAACCCGCCGGGGGGAAATTTTGGGTTATCGAATATGGGTGTTAATAGGGAGGGGTGAGCCGTCAAGCCATATTTGTCTTTATTTTTGGTCCATACTCTCCATGTACATTTCATTGCTCCCAGTTTTAATGTTTCCGAGAGGATCTCTCTACCCCGCACAGTCCACAGGGTGGCCGGGAGTGAGAGGGGTCTCGCGTAGGAAAACTCTATCCCTGTCCAACAGCTTGTAGTTGGGTCATTGTTCCACATTATCACTTGTTTCAGTTGGGCCGCCAAATAATATTTAATATCTGGGACTGCCAAGCCTCCACATTCTTTTGGTGCTAACATTATGGTTCTAGCTACTCTTGGTCTTTTGTTTTGCCAAATGAATTGAAAAATTCTGTTTTGTATATTCTTTAATTCCGACATTGGGATATCAATTGGGAGAGTCTGGAAGTAATACAGAAGTCTTGGCAGGATATTCATTTTGACCGTAGCTATTCTGCCTAACCAAGATATCTGGTATTCATTCCAGCTCTGTAAGTCTTTTTTTAGCCTCTCAAATAGGGGCGGATAGTTATATTGATATAGTGATTTGTACTCCCGTGTTATTTTTGATTCCCAAGTATTTGATTTTTGTGGAACTCCACTTATAATTAAAATTTAATTGTAGCAGTTTGGCCTCGGGATTAGGTAGAGATACATTTAATGCTTCCGACTTATCCATATTGATTTTATACCCCGAGATTTTGCTAAATGTACAGTATCTAATTGTGAATGTAAATTCGGGAGTGAAGTCAAGGGGTTGGCTAAAGTTAGGATAATGTCGTCAGCAAAAAGGGATATCTTGTAATCCGTATCTCCAATTGTAATGCCACTTATATTGTTGTCCTCTCTGATTGTTGTTGCCAAGGGTTCTATAGAGAGGGCAAACAGAAGTGGAGACAAGGGATATCCCTGTCTAGTACCATTCCTAATGTTTATAGGGTTCGAATTTCCTCCTGGGAGTTTCACTACAGCCGTGGGAGTTTTATAGAGGGCTCTAACCCCCTCAAGATATGGGCCCTTAAATCCGAATTTAATTAATGTTTGGTCTAAAAATTCCCATCTGATCCTGTCAAACGCCTTTTCCGCGTCTAAACGTAACAGGATGGCTTTCGTGGATGAGAGATGTACATGGTCGATTATGTTTATAATTTTTCTCGTATTATCTGAGGCTTGTCTGCCTGAAATAAATATGACTTGGTCCTTGTGGATCAGGCCTGGGAGAATGGGAGTTAGTCTGTTAGCTAGGATTTTGCTATAAAGTTTTAGGTCCGAATTAAGGAGGGCT
The DNA here is from genome assembly GCF_040206685.1 of Ascaphus truei. Taxonomy (NCBI): domain Eukaryota; kingdom Metazoa; phylum Chordata; class Amphibia; order Anura; family Ascaphidae; genus Ascaphus; species Ascaphus truei. The sequence goes on along the minus strand of NC_134486.1, from coordinate 152,485,353 downwards.
ATGGGGCGATAATTACCACACTGTAGTGGGTCTCTCCCTTCCTTTGGTATGAGTGCCAAATTCGCTCTAGACATAGAAGCGGGGATAGCCGTTCCCTCCAGAAACTCATTAAACATATCCAGGAGATGTGGTGCCAAGATCAATTTAAATTTTTTATAGTATTGATTGGAAAACCCATCCGGGCCTGGCGTTTTACTAGGTTTTGGTTGTGAGATGGCTTCTAGTAAATCATCCTGCGCGATTTCTTTATTTAGCTCTAGTAAGTCAGCTTCTGAAAGGCTTGGAAGGTTACATGACGCTAGGTACTTAGTAATAGCTTCTGCATTTGAGGAGCTGTTTTGGGGGAAGTTCAAATTATATAGTTTGGAGTAGAAGTCTGAGAATGTGGCCGCTATCTGTTTTTCGCAATATGTTTTGATGCCCGTCTTTGTTTGTATGACGGATATTTGGGATTTGGTTCTCAGACCTCTTAATTTAGATGCTAATAACCGGTCGACCTTATTTCCTTTGTCATAATATTTCTGCTTCGTCCACCTCAGCGCCCTCTCCACTTCATCTATTTGTATCTGCCTGAAATCAGATCTAGCCTTGTCCAGTACTTTGCGTAGTTGTTTTGAGGGATTAGCTTTATGTTTATGTTCTAGGAGTTTAACTTTCTCCGCTAATTCGTCGTACAATTTCTGTTTTTGCTTTTTCTTATATGATGCTATGGAAATTATATTCCCTCGAATCGTGGCCGTATGGGCCTCCCATAGCATCACTGATGACTTTACAGAGCCCTTGTTCAGCGCAAAATATTCTCTGAGCTTTTGCTTAATCTCTATCTCTACATCTATTTGGTTTAACAGAGAATCGTTTAGTTTCCAATTATATTGATTATATTTATAGAAGGGGAGGGAGAGCGTCAGCGAGACCGGAGCGTGGTCCGACCATGTTATAGAACCTATGTCCAACTGGGAGTTTGCCTGAAAGATATCTTTAGTACCCAGAAAATAATCAATCCTTGAATAGGTCTGGTGCGGGGGAGAAAAATACGAATAGTCCCTCTGGCCCTGATGCTGCGCCCGCCAAATATCTATCAGCGAAAACTCTTTCAGTATGTTCTGAAACCTTTTGGCATTTTTGGTCGTAATGCGTGGGTGGGGAGTACCCAATGGGCTTGTCCTATCTTGATCAGGTGCTACAAGCATATTAAAATCTCCTGCTATCAATAGCGTAGTTCTAGTTTGGAGGCCTAGCTTGTCACATAGATCTCTCAAAAAGTCAGCTTGACCCTCATTTGGGGCGTATATATTAACAAGGGTAATCTCCACATCTGATAGTGTGCCTTGCAGAATGAGGAATCTACCTTCTGGGTCTAAGGTCTGTTTTTGAAGTGTGAATTTGACATTTTGTCTAAATAAGATGGCTACCCCTTTTTTTTTAGTGGAGCAGGATGCATAATATGCCTGGGGGTAGTATCTCTGAAAGGTGTTAGGGGGCGATATCGTATTAAAGTGCGTTTCTTGTAAGAATAGCACATCTCCTTTTGTTTTTTTTAATTCTTGTAAGGCGAGCTTTCTTTTGATTGCTGAGTTAAGTCCCCTAACATTTAGGGACACTAGTTTAAGTGTTGTATTTGGAGCCATTTTCGGAGCCATCCAGCAAGCAGCTCCAGGGCTTTCCGGATACAGTCGGGTCCCCTCTTTCCCATAAGCTTTAGGCTCTGCGTTCAAATCCTTTCACCGGGTCAAAGGGGTCTCCACTTCTTTGCTGCGCTGGGATGTGTAGATCATTGTAGCTCCAGGGGCATGCGCCCTCTTTGTGGACAGGTAGGTATGTGTTCCCCGCCGGGGGCAGACCAGCGTTCCTCATCTCATATGTGTCTCAGAAGCTCGTACGGGGGGGGGGCAATAGGTCGTCCAAACATATAAATTTTGCCGGGAGTAGTCTTTTCCTCTCCAGGTGACATTTCTCAGTCCTCACCTGCCTGGTTACGTTGGGTGGCTATTCTCTGAGAGGAGCGTGGTCCCCTCTCTGTTGGCCTGTGATCTGGGTCTCCGTCCGTATCTTCAGGGGCAGTTCCACCTCCATTCTTGTGGGGGACACCGAGCCCCTTTAGGAATCTTGGTATCTCTTCCGGGTAGGAAAGGGTGTGGAATTTGCCTCCAGCCTGGGCCACAATTTTAAAAGGGAATCCCCAGCGATATTTAATCTTGTTGTCCCTTAATTTTAGTGTGAGGGGTCTGAGCTCTCTCCTGCGGTCTACTGTACGTTTTGAGAGATCACTGTATATCTCAATATGTACATTCCGGAACTGGATGTGTCCTTTCTCCCTGCTCGCCGTCAGTATTTTCTCCTTTGTGGAGTAATAATGGAACCTGACCAGTATATCTCTGGTCCTCTTGGGGTCCGTGGACCTAGGTCCGAGGGCCCTATGGGCTCTGTCCATCTCTAGCTTTTAAGGAGTTAGGTCAGGTACCAGATGAATAAAGAGGTCTGATAGGTATGTGTGCAGCTGTTCAGTCTCCACTGTTTCTGGGACATACCTCAGTCTCAAGTTCTGCCGCCGATCGCGGTTTTCCTGGTCCTCGGCACTTTCCTTGAGCCCTCTGATCTCCCAGTGCAGGCGGTTGATCTCGTCCTCCGCGGAGGACTGAGCCTGCTCCAGTGTTTCCACTGTGTTTGCCAGCATATCTGTTTTGGCCGTTAGGAGATTCAAGTCCGCCCTTAGGGTGTTAATGGCTTTACCCAAATCATCCCGAAACTCCTTCCTCATTCTGGTGAAGAGGTTTTCTAAATATGTTTTGTTCAAATCTATGTTTTCAATTTCCTGCTCGTGCGCCCCGCTCGGGCCCTCCCGCGTGTCGGCTGAGCCGCCATCTTGGGAGGTCTCGCAACTCCCCGCGGTCCACTGGCTTTGTGGGAAGTAGCTCGTCACTGACTGCTGAGCTGCCTTCTTATTTTTGCCGCTCATGCTGGCTACCTTCCCCTCCGCTTGTATGTATTTATTGGGGGGGTTTAGATGTAGAGATGCCGCAGGAACTGTGGGGTCTTTTTAGTGCAGTAGGATAGGATTGTTTGTTTAGTCTAGTACAGCTTGTCTGGGTAGATATGGGGTTATTGGACCCAGGGGTTCTGGCCTTAGGGCTGTGTTTCTGACCTGCAGGTCGTTCTCTCTGAGGCACCTTTGTGTGGTGGTGGTGCTTCCACGTGGTGGTGCTCCCCCAAGATGGCCGCCTCCTCCCTCACCATGCTACTGAGGCCTATGGCTCCCTTCACTAGTGGGTCCCCTCCCGGTGTTCTTCACTCCCAGCAGGGCCCTAGGTCAGGTTTGTACCTTTTATTTACGTGTGCCGTCCTGGGGGGGGGGGAGCTGGACCCGTAACGGGGGGTCTCCGCTCGCGCCTTTCCTCACGGCCTCAGGCGGCCACAGCGGGCGCTTCTCTTACCCCACAGGGGGTCGGGGGTTCCGTCCCCGATCACCGCTGATTCCCCTCTATTCTTGGCTCCTCGGGGCGCGCGGAGTCCCGTCGCCTCTCGTCTCCGGAGTCTCTCCGTCAGATTTGAATTTTGCGGGCTGCAGAGGGGAAAGTCCCGCACCGGGGGCAGGAGGTCTCCGACACAGCTCTCCGGGACGCCGGAGCCAGCCACTTCGGAGCCCAGCTAGTCACCGGAGCTAAGTGTTTTGGGGTTCATTTAGGGATTCCTCCGCTTCTCCTGATTATTTTATTATTTAATATGCTTCGTTCGTGCTATTCATTCAGAGGGGGTCGGGAGCGTCTCTTTCAAGCTGCCAATCCCCTTGACGTCACCGGAAGTCTCCGGCTTTTGAGATTTTTAATGTTTTTATTGCGTCCGCCAGCTCTTTTTGGGTAATTTTTGCGTTAAGCATTTGATTCTCCTCTGTCAGTGTTGGTAGGAGGCAATCGGACAGGTAATTACTAATAGGTTCAGTGGCTGGTGTCCCCGTGTTCCCACCCTGAGCCTTTAGGTTATAAAGTTTAATATAAAATGCGGTAAGTTCCTCCGCTATTTTCTGTTCGTTATAGATTATTTCTCACGATTAATTTTTTATCGCTGTGATCTGGGAACGCTTCTGTATACCTCTTAGTTTGCTCGCCAAAAGTCTGTCAGCCTTATTGCCCTTGTCATAGTATTTCTGACTAGTCCATGTAAGAGCTTTTTCTACTTCTTCAATTTGGGCTTGTTTTAGCTCATTCCTGGATGCGGTCAAGGTTTTATAAATCTTTTTCGATGGGTTGGGTTTGTGCTGTTGTTCCAGCTTAATTATTTTAGTTGTAACAACTAGTGACATACCGCTCACCTCAATATTGAATACCAACTCTATGATATCAGCTGGTGCAAAGGGGATAGGGATGACAGACATACATATATAAGGAGACAAAGGATGCTCCTAAAAAGATCCCACTTTAATGCACAGCAAAGCCGAAAATAGTCCACAGGTATAGTAACCCACTAGAGTAATGGTAAGGCTATAAGGGTACAATTAAGTAACCGCTCCCAACACTGTGGGAGGACAATTACCACTAAAATGCCCTAGGGCAAAAATAATAAATGATTTATTGATATTCAGAAGTCGACGCAGTAACACACACTCAAAATAACCATAAAAACAATTAAAACATAAATCACGGGTGAGGCAGGGTAAGGGGATATTATTATAAGATGAATTCCCAAATATTAGTGTATGTCCCCTTACCAGTACCAGGTGGTAGTGTGAGACACAATGGTAAATACAAATGATAGGCAATAGAGAATGCTAGAGCCTCTGGTCTCAGGGTATGGTGGAGGTTGCACTAATCATTGCATGCTGTGATTGATCTGCTCCGTATCAATAGTTGGATATCACACTGACAGTACAGTAGGTAGTGATGCATGCAGAGTAGTGAATGCAAATAAATGTGCCACTGTCATATATCACAAAACCTATATAGGTACTAGGTCACATGATCAATGATTCAGTAAATCATTAGTGCACATTATACCACATTATATAAATGAACCGCGGCATGTGCATCAAAAACCGGACCTGATATATGCATAAACTGCCTCTGCTAGGCAGTTAACAACTCGAACAACCCCACACAAACTACCAGGAACAGTCTCACCCGTGACTCCTCCTACACGACGTCAACGTGGTGACGTCATGCCGACGATCGTTTCGCGCATAAGGGGCTGGCGCTTTCTCAAGGTTCAGCCTCACCCGTGATTTATGTTTTAATTGTTTTTATGGTTATTTTGAGTGTGTGTTACTGCGTCGACTTCTGAATATCAATAAATCATTTATTATTTTTGCCCTAGGGCATTTTAGTGGTAATTGTCCTCCCACAGTGTTGGGAGCGGTTACTTAATTGTACCCTTATAGCCTTACCATTACTCTAGTGGGTTACTATACCTGTGGACTATTTTCGGCTTTGCTGTGCATTAAAGTGGGATCTTTTTAGGAGCATCCTTTGTCTCCTTATATATGTATAATTATTTTAGTTGTCAGATCTGTTATTAATTTCACCTTGGCCTTTCTGTGGGATGCAATTGAAATAAAAGTTCCCCTAATTGTTGCCCTATGGGCTTCCCACAGAACCGCCGGAGAGTCTACTATGCCCCAGTTGAGAGCGAAGTACTCCCTAAGAGCCTTTTTAATTTCTTTTTCTACCTCCGGGTGGTTCAGTAGGGAGTCGTTCAGCTTCCAAGTGTAGGCGTTTAATCTATGAAATGGGGTGGATAGGGTTAATGTGATGGGCGCGTGATCTGACCATGTAATGGGGCCTAAGTCCGAATTTGTGCAGGCTTCCAGGATATATTTGGTAGCAAAAAAATAGTCTATACGAGAGTATGACTGGTGGGGTGCGGAATAGAATGTGTAATCTTTTTGGCCCTGGTGTTGGATTCTCCAGATGTCCATTAAGGAATATTCCTTGGTGATTGTTTTAAATTGTTTCTCCATCCTCTGAGGTGGAGCTCTGTGTTGGCCTTGTTGGCCTGAGGTTCTGTCCTCCGCAGAGTTTATGGCCATATTAAAGTCTCCGCCCACAATCAACGAAGATAGGTAGGTAGGGTCAACCTTTTCTAACACTGCTTTCAGGAATTCCGTTTGATTATCATTTGGTGCGTAGATGTTGATAAGAGCGACGGCGAGCCAGCCAGTGAGCCATATACCATTAGAAATCTACCCTCTGGTTTTGGTGATATTGAATGGGGTTCCTTGTCGGAGCAGGATCGCTACTCCCCGCTTTTTACTGTTAAATGACGAGAAGAAACCCGTAGGGAATACATTGCTAATCAATTTGGGCAGCTCTTGGGATGTAAAGTGCGTCTCTTGGAGGAAGATGATATCTCCCTTGGACTTTTTCAGCTCTTGGAGCGCCAGTCGTCTTTTTCTATTATTATTCAGGCCCTTTACGTTTAGTGATACAAGTTTAATTGCGGACTGACTAGCCATTTGGGCGAGAGTTTAGTGTCCATCGGGGTCTCGCCCTTCCCACTGGGGAGATCCTGGTTCGTTGGTTCAGAGAACCTTTTTAACGCTTCTTGATGGTGCTGTTTGAGTATGGGTGTCAGGCCCGCCCGACGAGGGGTTGGGTGGGAGGAGGGCAGGGAAGGTCGAGAGGGGGGGGGGGAATAGGCTGCTGGGACAGGGTCAGCAGCAAGAGGCAAAGTGGGACGAGGTCAGCTAAGGACCTCCAATAAGTACGGCCGGGATTGGCTACCGGCATTTGGGCTTAAGGCCCAATGGGGGGGGGGAATCCGATGGTTCAGGCATGGGCGTGCAGGGAAGGTACGGACCCTTGTACTTGCTTAGTGTAAGCTCTACCTTAGTTTAAGAGGGGGGGGAGGGGGGGGAAATGGGAGGGGGGGAAAGGGGTCAAAGGGACGCAGGTCCCGAAACGCGTCAGAGTTACTATGTACTCCTTTTGACCACTTAATAAACCTTTTTATATCCGATACTGGTTTGCAGCCCCCATTGTTTGCACAGTTGTGCTCCGCCACTGTACCCTATGGGACTACTCTGCAATTACGTCTGGCATGACGCACCCACTAATCAAGGACTGAGCTGTGCTTGAAGGGAGTTCCTCACATTGATCGTTTGATTGGTATGTACTTTTGTTTTGCTGGGGGTCTATACAGGACCTTTATGGTATATATAGAGATCTGTGTTAGCCGTCCAGCGTAACTAGTACACTCCTATGTTTATATCATCCTAATGAGTCTCCTTAGCTCTTATACATGCTCTAATGCCTTGGTTACATATTTTAGTACTCTGAATATGCATGTATGTTCCTAGGACAGCAGAGCCCTGAATATTGGGATAATATCCCTCACCCACTACGGTCAAGCTTATAGGTTTTGGACATGGGGAAGGCGTGGGGAGGGGAGGGAAAACTCCTAGCATAGCCATAACATGGAGATCTTTCTGACAATCCTTAAAACCAGTGTAATAAACGTGAGAACAACTCTTAACAAGCTCAGTACATGAAAAGCATTATAACCTCTCTTTTTGTCAGTCGGTCAAGCTTATAGGTTTTGGACCTGGGAAAAGGGGGGGAGATAGGGGGGTGGGGAGATAAGAGGGAGGGGGGAGGGGGAGACCTGGGTTGACAGGTAACACAACAGCACATTGCATTAATGTTTTTAGGTATCATGCTGAACATAAACGGAATACTTCCTACGCTTGCTGGTCGGGAAAGAGGGGGGGGAGGGATGGGGCTCTTACATTTAGTGAAGTTAATATCCGAGGATCCTTATGACATTTCTATTTGATCTATGTGGCCCGCCGTGTGCCTTCCTCAGAGGGTTTGACAACGTATTTTATTACTGCAGGCAGCATCATTAGTATGGGGCCGTGCGGCCATATCTTCTGCGGCGGTAGGGCAGGCTTATTGTCTTTGGAGCGTGAGGGGGGGAGGGGGAAGGAGGAGGGGGAAGGGGGGGAGAGAAAAGGGAGTACATTATATTATAACACATACAACTTTTCTCAACTTCAACATTCATCAACTGAGGAACAGGTTGTTTTTTTTTTTACATAACTCAACTGTGGCATAGGGACGGCTTAGCACTAGATCCATGTGGCCAGCTAATCTAGACTGCCAGTTACTGTAATAGTGTCACTGCCGCTGCTTTCATTATCGAAGTCATTTGGGCTTCCTGTCTTGTGCAGGGCTCATTAGGCAGCTTCCCAGTTAACTAGTATTTTCTAGTCCGGGGGGGGTGGGGAGGGTAGCAACAGTCGTGCGAACCGAGCCTGGGGTCCATAGTCCTGTACCCGGGCCTTAGACAGATTAAATTTTGCTACTTACAGTTAGTAGAGCGCAGTGCTGTTGTCGGAGCATCGCGCTCCCCTCCTATCCCACCCACAAATCCCCCCGCCAACCCCTAAAGCCCAGCCGGACCTCAGCACTCTTCAACTGCCATCCAGTCAGCGGCAAAAGTTATAGTAGCTTCAGCTGGGGGCTGCCTCCGATCGTCAGGGGTCGGATTCTGAAGCTATGCGTCTGGCTGGGTCTGGTGTGGTTCTTGAGCCGTCATGTGCTCCCGTCTTCGCTGTGGACTACGGTGCTTCTCATCTGTTCTTAGACTGCCTTGGCGCCGCCGTTCTCCTCGCGGGACGGGTGCTGCGTGGTTCCGCGTCCTCCCGGTGCGGTGGGTCTTGTAGTTGCTCCGTTGTCCAGGATAGCGGCGGGGTCAGACCCAGGGCTTTAACGAATGGGGCCATGTCCTCAGGGCGGCGGATGGTTAGGAATTTGCCGTCATAGCTTACCGTAAGCTTGAACGGAAAGCCCCAGCGGTACTTCACCTCCTTCTCCCGGAGGAATGAGGTCAAGGGCTTCATTTCTCTCCTTCGGTCGACTGTTATCCGTGACAGGTCGTTGAAAATTTGGAGAGTTTCATTTTGGAAAGGTAGTGACTCTTTCCCTCTGCAGGCGGTGATGATCTTCTCCTTTACTGTATAGCTGTGTAATCTTATGATTACATCGCGTCGCCGGTTGGGATCTTCTGATCTGGGAGCTACCGCCCGGTGGGCCCTATCCATCTCTAGGTCCATGTCCTCTAGCGGGCCGCAGAGCGATGTGAACAGTTCCGCAAGATAGGGACGAAGCTGGCCAGGTAAGACCGTCTCTTTTACATTTCTTATGGGCAGATTCTGGCGCCTGTCCCTATTTTCTTGGACTTCCTGCCCGTCTTTGAGACGGGAGATCTCCTCTCCTAGCCGGATGATTTCTTCCTCGGCTGCTGTTTGTCTTGCCAGGGACTCCTCCAGTCCACCTTCCAGAGTCGTTGTCCTCTCTGTTAGGCCAGACATCTCCTGTTTAATCTCCGCTACTGCTGCTTTGATTTCTGCCTGCAGGGATGTTTGGAGCTTGACATGCATGGTGGAGAATAGGCTCTCCAGGTAGGATCGGGTGATCGGTTCCTCTATCTCCATTTCAAGAGTTGCATGGGCTTTCGTACCCATATTTAGAGCTGCTTGCGGCTCTTGTGAGCCTCGTGGTCCGCCACCCTCTTGGTTTGCTGTACTCTTCTGTGTCGGGGAAAAGAACCGTGACACCGCCGGTGCTGCGGGCTTCTTTGTGTGTTTGGACATGCTCCGATCTCTCCAAGTAATGGGGGTATGTTTTTGAGCCTTGAATTTCTGGTTTGGGAGCGTTATTTATTAAGTTTTAGCCGGTGGGTCTGCGGAGCTCCCCTCCTACACCCCCACTCCTGATGACATCATCGGAAACCCATCCCTTTAGCACATTTTTAATGGATCATCAATATTCAGTATTGTCATAGACAACTTAGGATCTGGCTGTGGTTTTTTTTTTTTTAGGGAAGCTGTGTCTTTAACTGAAATGGGAGGTGCCATCTTGGATCCAGATGGAACGCAGGCTGAAACACATGAAGATAGCTCCTACTCAGAAATCTCTTATTCAGACCACAGCTCTGATCAGACCCTCTCTTCACAGTGGGGGCGCAGGCAGGCTCAGGAGGGATCAGGTAGGGCGCAAGAAGGCGGGCAGCCAATATCTTCAACTGGTTTAGCCAACAAAATAGTCAGTGGGTCCATAGAAATGGACACATCCGTTATTTCTTTTTTTAATAGATTGGATAACGATCCAATATTTCTATTGCCGAACACGTCCACCAAATGTGGACCATATCGCTTCTCTGCCCACAACCCCTCCAGCACAGATCAGACACCACAGGGTAGATTTGCTTCAGCCGCCATGGCGTGAGGTACCAATGAATACAATTTTATATATATTTTCTTTAGTTGCTGTGCATATGGAAGTTTTTGCAGCAAACTCCCATATATCCTCCCAATCATCCCTGTCAATTTCTATTTTCAAATCCGCTGCCCATTTGAGCATGCAGTCATGATCATGTGAATTGACCAAGGCCTCCAAACTGGCTTTTATTCTAGTTATCAAACCTTTTTGATAACTACCTCTCCTACATAGTGCTTCAAAACTTGTGAAGGGAGTAAATTCTAATTTTGGGGACATTTTTGGAAAAAAATTCTGATCTGTAGATATTTAAACATACTAAGGTCTGGTGCCTCATACCTAGTTAGGAACTCTTGGAAACTAGAAAGTTTTCCTTTATGCACTAGGTCGGCAACTACTCTAATATGTTTAGCTTTAATTTGGTCGAATTGTTTATAATCACAGCCTGGGGGGAAATTGGGATTATTAAAAAGCGGAGTGAGTTGCGAAACGGGAGACACAAGATTAAATTTGCCCTTAGACGGAGACCCCGCCCCCAGAGTGAGACGGATGGCAGCTTAAGCCTTGAGCTCCATCCCTCATCCCCGACAATACACTCATAAAGCAAGCAAAACGAACCTTTATCACCCCTAACTACTTTCACAATACCATTAAAACATTAGAGATGGCACCGATGCAGGCAAAAAAGAAGGAGACCTCCGCAAATATCTGGGCCGATCGAGCTCACGGAGCGTGGCAGCAACAATGGCGCCGGATTCAAATGCAGGATCAGAGTCAGAACGCGACGAAGACACAGCGGAGGGACCGGAGCAATTACCTGTCCGCCGCTGTGATTTTGAGAGGTTGTATAGAGACATGAAAGCCCTTATACACCTGGAAATGCAGGACTTAAAAAAGGAGATGCAGGGGCTCGTGAGTGCACCGGAGCCCTGGAAGAGAAAGTCAGCACCAATACAAAACTGATTAAAAAAGCTGACAAACGATCCACATACTTACAAGTACAACTTTCGGAATTGGCTGACAGACAGGAAGATGCGGAGAACAGGGACCGCAGGAATAACATTAGGGTACGGGGGATCCCTGAAACCGTCACCAATGTGGAGGATTTCATCTCAAGATGGATGGCGGAGTTACTCCCTGACTGCCCACCCAATGAAAGAATAATGGATCGCTGCCATCGTGCCCTAAGAAGCAAACCAGCAGCAACAGAGCAGCCGAGAGATGTAATAGCCCGGCTGCACCATTATCGCACCAGAGATGCTATCCTACAGAAGGCCAGAGTGGCAGAAGCCTGCAGATTCGAGGAGATCACAATGCAACTCTTCCAAGATCTCTCACCGCTTACCCTGGCCAGGAGAAAGAAACTCCAGCCCATCACCCGCACACTGAGGGACAGAGCCATCAGATATAGGTGGACCTTTCCGTTTGGCCTGCTGGTCATCCGCAACGGAAGGGCCATCTCCATGAAGGAGATAGAAGAGGGAGCTGAGTTCCTAAAAAAACTAGGGATCAAGGAGAACTCACCCACGAGCCCTAGAGGAGAAAAGCCCAAAGAAACGGATTGGCAAGTGGTGGGGGCTGTGGGCGAAAGCCGGGAAGCTCTCACATGAGCTCGCTTAAAGTCTCGTATCTTGAAGTTACCTCATGGTTAGAGGCTAGTTAGTTAAGTTATATGTTGCTCCTGAACTGTCTCCCCCCTTGATTAACCCCGAGTGTGACGAACAAGGAGCTGGCTGCTTACGTGGCTATAGCCGGACTCAACACTGCACGTTATGGGACCCTGCAACCCTCCAAGGCATTCCTGCAAGAAACACCAACTAAAAAGTGGAAAATCGTACCTGCATACATCATGGCGGCGGGCGGTGGAACACAAGCTGCCCATCATGGCGGAAGAGCTCGATGGAGTCCACAAGGCGGCTTTACGGAAGTGCTGCAAGTTTCGGCGGGAGAGCTAGGGGAGTGGTGACCTTCCTCGCGGGCTTCAGGTGAGAAAATGGCGTTCCCCGGAACAGCGTCACCGGAAGTGTGCTGGGCGCCATCTTGTAGGAGGCTAAAGAGAGATTACCGCTGACGTCATCTCAGAGCGCCGAACACCATCTAGTCTCGCGAGAAGAGACTCTGACTCATAAACCGGGTAAGGAAGAGGATAAAGTACCAGGAATGCAGCAGAGGGACAACTCTCTACCTGATGGCAGAGGAAGAAGAGAAGGCGTGGACAACATCCTACAGCGATCCGGAAGGAGGGCCCACGAACCACCACACCACCACGTTGCAAGCAAGCAAGGCCCATCATGCAAGCAGCGGAGTAGCGGAGATAATAAACACTGTCCCCAGGCAAATGTAGCTGTGTGCCCATTCATTCCCCTAGGGGCTAATCCCCCCACCCAAAGACACGATACCAAATTGGGGGTGTTGGGAGGGTCATAAAGCCACACTAGCTTATTAAAGTGGCAGTCCCCCTTGAAAAAAAAAAAAGGGGGGGGGGGGGGAGAAAATTTTTTTTTTAAAAAAAGGGGGGAATAAAAACAAATATATAAAGAAAAGACTCGGGACCGAGAAGGGGGGGGGGAGAAAAAGTTGCAGTATCTCAGTTAAACTGCCAAAAGAAGGGTTCTGTTTCTCTGTTTGTTCATTTATCTATATTATCTATAATGAAGATGAATCACCTAATGTTGTCGGGGGGAGGGTGGAGTGCCCTCCAGTCTCAACGAGGGCATGAGCCACCACATGGGCGCGGGGGGGTAACTCTGTCCGGCGGCCCATGAAAGTCCTCACTGAACCAGCAACGAGGAGCGGTAGAGGGGGATGGAGGTCCATCCCGGACTACGCTCGTGCTGTACGTTTAGGAGAGGCAGAGTAGGCACTTGGGGAGGACTGGTCTCGCCCTATTGCCGGATGTGCTAATTTTGTGTTTTTATGTTTCGTTACATGTGTTTATCTGTTCCCCCAGTGTACTTTCCCTTGTTCTTCCCGGCTGCAGTCCGAATCCTCGGAAAGAAATAGAAGATTCTCGACGCTGACACCATGGGCTCGGACGGTTGATTACAAACGAGTAAAGGTTTGGAAATACACTCATGAGTAAAGAGATCACTATTACTGCACCGACACACTTTATTCGAGCAAATACCCAGTATGTACCTGGCAGATACCTGGAATGCGCCGCTCCTCACCTCTGACAAGCCCCGTTGCGTTTGCCTTCCCAGCCTGGGTTCATGCCTGGCTGACGGGCGGCTTATCTGTTAAATGATAATGATTAGGATTTAATAGGCTGCAATGCTTCGCATGTCTACCAGATGGCATAAATTTATAAATAGTAATGCAGTATATATATATATATACTGTGCAGTATTGCAGCCAACGGGAATAAAATGCTTCAATCCCTGCCTTGAAAATACCTCAATGCACTCGGGCAGAAAACAGTCACAAACCTCAATACACCCGGGTATACCCGAATTCGTGGGACTAGCCGAGCTCGAATAAAGTGTGTCGCCAGTGTATTTCACACAATGTGAAAGGCTTTAACAGTCCAGGGAAGCGTAGGCTAGCTATGGCGGACTATAAGAAAACAGACCCTGACATAATTCTATTACAAGAAACACACTTTTCAAAATCCAGTTCCCCGAAATATATTGACTATAGGTTTAGGAATTGGTTCTCAGCTTCATCCAACAAAAATAAAAGAGGAGTAGCCATTCTACTACATAACCATTTGCCCTTTGCGATTAAGACCATTAAAAAAGACAACAACGGCCGATTTCTGATTATAAGCGGCGAAATAAGAGGTCAGCCGATCACATTGGCAAACGTTTATGCTCCAAGTGAAGGCACAGAGGCTTTCCTGGAAAGGTTCTTCTCCATCCCCCAGAGGATGGCACAGGGATGCGTAATACTAGGGGGCGACTTTAATCAGACACTAGATCCAGTAATGGATAGATGCACCCCGAGTGGTAAAGCTAACTCAAAGGTTAGACAAACCTGGAATAGAGGGCTGAGAACTAATAATCTTTTAGATATATGGCGGGAACAGCACCGCCAGGACAAAGGATTTACATTTTACTCCCACCCGCATGACAGATATAGTAGGATAGACTACCTCTTTGTATCCAGTAGAATGGTTTCACAGATCTCCCACTCGGGCATCCACGATATTTCGTGGTCAGATCATGCGCCGATAGAGCTGTGGTGCTCCGATTTTATTCTGGACAGACCAGGAGCGAACTGGAAACTTAACGAAGTTTTACTAAAAATCCCCGAAATTGCACAAAATGTGGGGGATAGAATCAGGGAATATTTTCAGGAGAATATGGGAAGTGTGACTTCGCAGGCTACCCTATGGGAAGCCCATAAAGCGACTCTGAGAGGAGAGCTCATAAGGATTGCAAGCAGGCGAAAGAGGGAGAAGGACAAAAAATCAATCTAGTTACAGAAGGAATTGGCAGTCCTCTCAGCTCGACATAAAAATAACAAAGATGGAATGACCCTTAAGGAGTTGCTAGACACCAAAACCAAACTTAATATCTTGCTGACCTCCCGTGCTGAAAAGGAGCTGACATGGTCTAAGCGGAAATTTTTTGAGAAAGCAAACAGGCCAGATACCCTACTTGCCAACAAATTATGAGACAAAAACCACGTCTCCCAAATTCAGATAATTCGAACAGAACAGGGGGATCTGACCTCTGACCCCCAAAAAATAGTTTATGAATTTAAAACATATTATGAAACCCTATATGATGGGGCGAAGGTGGCACACACGCCAACCACAAAAGCACGACTAAAGACGTTCTTAACAGAGGCTCAATTGCCTAAAGTGACCAGAGAGGAGAGGGCAGACTTTACTATCGAGGAACTCCTAGAGGTAATGAAGTCATTAAAAGCAGCCAAGGCCCCAGGCTCCAGGCCCAGATGGCTTTTCCAATCTCTATTATAAGAAATTTCGCAAAATATTAGCTCCTCATCTACTAAAACTGTGTAATTCTTTCCTGGATGGTGCCCCCATCCCGAGCTCGATGCTCCAGGCGTCTATCTCAGTAATCCACAAACAAGGAAAAGACCCAGCGGACTGTAAAAGCTATAGGCCCATCTCTTTAATAAACTCTGATACAAAAATCTTTTCCAAACTTTTAGCTAACCGCCTTAACCAGGTGTTGTCCAAGTTGGTCCATCCTGATCAAGTGGGGTTCATATGTGGTCGACAAGCAGCTGATAACACCAGCCGGATTATAGATTTGATTGATCTGGCGCAAAAAAAACATATCCCGTCTATGGTGCTTAGTTTAGATGCACAAAAAGCGTTCGACAGAATTGATTGGCCCTACTTGAGGGAGACGCTGGGAGCGTTCGGCTTGGGTGGGAGAATGATAGAGGCAATTCTCGCTCTGTATCGTGGGACCGACGATGAAGGTCAGGCACCAGGGCTTCCCCTCGGATGAATTCCTGATTAAGAGCAGTACCAGGCAAGGCTGTCCTCTGTCACCCCTTCTCTTTGCGCTATGCATCGAACCCCTAGCGGCGCACATCCGCCTCAGCCCGAATATAGCAGGAATCCAAATTAGTGACCAGCCACATAAGGTGGCCCTGTACGCTGATGACGTGATACTCACGTTATCACAGCCCCTCACCTCTCTGCTGAACGTCTTTCAATTGCTAGGGGAATTTAATGCGATATCTGGGTTCAAAATTAACCAGGCAAAATCAGAAGCCCTAAATATCAACTTACCTAAGGCCACGAGAAACTGATCACGGTGAACTTTGAATTCAAATGGCAAACCTCCTCCATAAAATATTTAGGGATAAATATCACGAAGCAATCAGGCACCCTTTATAAGGCGAATTACCCCAGACTAATACGGACACTGAAGGAAGATCTACGGAAATGGGCAGGGTACAACATATCCTGGATTGGCAGGATTCAGTCTCTAAAAATGAATCTCCTTCCCAGAATTCTGTACCTATTTCAGACTCTTCCGGTCCCTATAATCAGGGAAGAGATCCTTCGGTTACAGTCCGCAATGGTGAAGTTTGTCTGGGGTAATAAAACCCCCCGCATCAAAACTAGCACACTAATTCGGCCCACAACAAGAGGAGGATTAGCGGTACCTTACATGTTATCATACTTCAGAGCGGCCCAAT
This sequence comes from Ascaphus truei, assembly GCF_040206685.1. Taxonomy (NCBI): domain Eukaryota; kingdom Metazoa; phylum Chordata; class Amphibia; order Anura; family Ascaphidae; genus Ascaphus; species Ascaphus truei. The sequence continues at coordinate 152,469,016 of NC_134486.1, read as the reverse complement.
TGACCCAAATTATCCAGTGGCACACCCACCCTAGTCGGAGGCGATGGGTGGAACTGGAGGAGGCCTGCTGTGCCCCGGTGGCATTGCAGGACCTGATCTGGCTCCCAAATAAGGTTCGCAAGGACTTCAAACTCCCGCTCCCCGCGATTGCCAGCTCTTTGGCAGTATGGGACAAAAGCAAATATAAGCACGTATTAATGAGACAACACTCCTTGATGACCCCAATTTTGGGTAACCCTGATTTCGCTCCGGGCCTGCAGAAGAAAGATTTAACTATATGGACACAGAAGGGCTACACTCGCCTTTTACACCTGGAGGGTAGAATATCTATCAAACCGTTTGAGCAAATTAAGTCTGAAAAATCAGTTCCAAATTCAGAATTTTTTAGATACCTCCAGCTAAGAGCTTTCTATGATAAATTTCCCATTCGAGCTCAACGCACTAATTTTGAACAGCTCTGTTCTACTGCAACAGGAACCAAGGGACTTATCTCTACGATGTACAAAGCGGTAGTCTGTCCGACTCCTGACGCCGACGTGACACTAAAATATAAGAATAGATGGGAAAGAGATCTGGGGGACACACTAGAGGACGAGGACTGGGACTATATTGTCTTGGCGGCAGCTAAGAGCTCAATCTGCACGACATTGAAGGAGAACGCGTATAAGGTCCTGATGAGGTGGTATTTGACCCCATTACGATTATCAAAGTTTGTCTGGGGCTACCCTCCATTGTGCCCTAAACAATGTGGGGAGCAGGCAGACTTGCTGCACATGCTGTGGGGTTGCACCAAGATACTCCCAATCTGGGAAGATATCAGAAATTGGCTCCAGAGAATTCTCGATTGCGCGATCCCTTTGGACCGACCCCTGGTTGTTTCTGCTGGCCAGACGCACCCCGGGGTTAAACAGGTCGGAGCACAAATTAATTTGAAAATAGAAATTGACAGGGATGATTGGGAGGATATATGGGAGTTTGCTGCAAAAACTTCCATATGCAGAGCAACTAAAGAAAATATATATAAATATTTATAACCCTCACTATCGTCACAGTTACATATTTTATTACTCTGAATATGCATGTATGTTCCTAGGACAGCAGAGCCCTGAATATTGGGATAATATCCCTCACCCACTACGGTCAAGCTTATAGGTTTTGGATATGGGGAAGGCGTGGGGAGGGGAGGGAAACTCCTAGCATAGCCATAACATGGAGATCTATCTGACAATCCTTAAAACCAGCGTAATAAACGTGAGAACAACTCTTAACAAGCTCAGTACATGAAAAGCATTATAACCTCTCTTTTTGTCAGTCGGTCAAGCTTATAGGTTTTGGACCTGGGAAAAGGGGGTGGAGATGAGGGGGGGGGGTGGGGAGATAGGGGGGAGGGGGAGACCTGGGTTGACAGGTACTGCACCGACACACTTTATTCGAGCAAATACCCAGTATGTACCTGGCAGATACCTGGAATGCGCCACTCCTCACCTCTGACAAGTCCCGTTGCGTTTGCCTTCCCAGCCTGGGTTCATGCCTGGCTGACGGGCGGCTGATCTGTTAAATGATAATGATTAGGATTTAATAGGCTGCAATGCTTCGCGTGTCTACCAGATGGCATAAATTCATGAATTGTAATGCAGTATATATATATATACTGTGCAGTATTGCAGCCAGCGGGAATAAAATGCTTCAATCCCTGCCTGGAAAATACCTCAATGCACTCGGGCAGAAAACCGTCACAAACCTCAATACACCCGGGTATACCCGAATTCGTGGGACTAGCCGAGCTCGAATAAAGTGTGTCGCCAGTGTAACACAACAGCACATTGCATTAATGTTTTTAGGTATCATGCTGAACATAAATGGAGTACTTCCTACGCTTGCTGGTCCGGGAAGAGGGGGGGGGGGAGGGATGGGGCTCTTAGCATAGGAACCTTCCTGACTAACCTCACAACCATAGCATAAAACATGGGGGTAACATTTAGTGAAGTTAATATCCGAGGATCCTTATGACATTTCTATTTGATCTATGTGGCCCGCCGTGTGCCTTCCTCAGAGGATTTGACAACGTTCATCAACTGAGGAACAGGTTTTTTTTTTTACATAACTCAACTGTGGCATAGGGACGGCTTAGCACTAGATCCATGTGGCCAGCTAATCTAGACTGCCAGTTACTGTAATAGTGTCACTGCCGCCGCTTCCATTATCGAAGTCATTTGGGCTTCCTGCCTTGTGCAGGGCTCATTAGGCAGCTTCCCAGTTAACTAGTATTTCCTAGTCCGGGGGGGTGGGGAGGGTAGCAACAGTCGTGCGAACCGAGCCTGGGGTCCATAGTCCTGTACCCGTGCCTTAGACAGATTAAATTTTGCTACTTACAGTTAGTAGATCGCAGTGCTGTTGTCGGAGCATCGCGCTCCCCTCCTATCCCACCCACAAATCCCCCTGCCAACCCCCAAAGCCCAGCCAGACCTCAGCACTCTTCAACTGCCATCCGGTCAGCGGCAAAAGTTATAGTAGCTTCAGCTGGGGGCTGCCTCCGATCGTCAGGGGTCGGATTCTGAAGCTATGCGTCTGGCTGGGTCTGGTGTGGTTCTTGAGCCGTCATGTGCTCCCGTCTTCGCTGTGGACTACGGTGCTTCTCATCTGTTCTTAGACTGCCTTGGCGCCGCCGTTCTCCTCGCGGGACGGGTGCTGCGTGGTTCCGCGTCCTCCCGGTGCGGTGGGTCTTGTAGTTGCTCCGTTGTCCAGAAAAGCGGCGGGGGCAGACCCAGGGCTTTCACGAATGGGACCATGTCCTCAGGGCGGCGGATGGTTAGGAATTTGCCGTCATAGCTTACCGTAAGCTTGAACGGAAAGCCCCAGCGGTACTTCACCTCCTTCTCCCGGAGGAATGAGGTCAAGGGCTTCATTTCTCTCCTTCGGTCGACTGTTATCCGTGACAGGTCGTTGAAAATTTGGAGAGTTTCATTTTGGAAAGGTAGTGACTCTTTCCCTCTGCAGGCGGTGATGATCTTCTCCTTTACTGTATAGCTGTGTAATCTTATGATTACATCGCGTCGCCGGTTGGGATCTTCTGATCTGGGAGCTACCCCCGGTGGGCCCTATCCATGTCTAGGTCCATGTCCTCTAGCGGGCCGCAGAGCGATGTGAACAGTTCCGCAAGATAGGGACGAAGCTGGCCAGGTAAGACCGTCTCCGGTACATTTCTTATGCGCAGATTCTGGCGCCTGTCCCTATTTTCTTGGTCTTCCTGCCCGTCTTTGAGACGGGAGATCTCCTCTCCTAGCCGGATGATTTCTTCCTCGGCTGCTGTTTGTCTTGCCAGGGACTCCTCCAGTCCACCTTCCAGAGTCGTTGTCCTCTCTGTTAGGCCAGACATCTCCTGTTTAATCTCCGCTACTGCTGCTTTGATTTCTGCCTGCAGGGATGTTTGGAGCTTGACATGCATGGTGGAGAATTGGCTCTCCAGGTAGGATCGGGTGATCGGTTCCTCTATCTTCATTTCAAGAGTTGCATGGGCTTTCGTACCCATATTTAGAGCTGCTTGCGGCTCTTGTGAGCCTCGTGGTCCGCCACCCTCTTGGTTTGCTGGACTCTTCTGTGTCGGAGAGAAGAACCGTGACACCGCCGGTGCTGCGGGCTTCTTTGTGTGTTTGGACATGCTCCGATCTCTCCAAGTAATGGGGGTATGTTTTTGAGCCTTGAATTTCTGGTTTGGGAGCGTTATTTATTAAGTTTTAGCCGGTGGGTCTGCGGAGCTCCCCTCCTACACCCCCATTCCTGATGACATCATCGGAAACCCATCCCTTTAGCACATTTTTAATGGATCATCAACATTCAGTATTGTCATAGACAACTTAGGATCTGGCTGTGGTTTTTTTTTTAGGGAAGCTGTGTCTTTAACTGAAACGGGAGGTGGCCATCTTGGATCCAGATGGAACGCAGGCTGAAACAAATGACATGAAGATAGCTCCTACTCAGAAAGCTCTTATTCAGACCACAGCTCTGATCAGACCCTCTCTTCACAGTGGGGGCGCAGGCAGGCTCAGGAGGGATCAGGTAGGGCGCAAGAAGGCGGGCAGCCAATATCTTCAACTGGTTTAGCCAACAAAATAGTCAGTGGGTCCATAGAAATGGACACTTCCGTTATTTCTTTTTTTAATAGATTGAATAACGATCCAATATTTCTATTGCCGGACACGTCCACCAAATGTGGACCATATCGCTTCTCTGCCCACAACCCCTCCAGCACAGATCAGACACCACAGGGTAGATTTGCTTCAGCCGCCATGGCGTGAGGTACCAATGAATACAATTTTATATATATTTTCTTTAGTTGCTCTGCATATGGAAGTTTTTGCAGCAAACTCCCATATATCCTCCCAATCATCCCTGTCAATTTCTATTTTCAAATCCGCTGCCCATTTGAGCATGCAGTCATGATCATGTGAATTGACCAAGGCCTCCAAACTGGCTTTTATTCTAGTTATCAAACCTTTTTGATAACTACCTCTCCTACATAGTGCTTCAAAACTTGTGAAGGGAGTAAATTCTAATTTTGGGGACATTTTTGGAAAAAAATTCTGATCTGTAGATATTTAAACATACTAAGGTCTGGTGCCTCATACCTAGTTAGGAACTCTTGGAAACTAGAAAGTTTTCCTTTATGCACTAGGTCGGCAACTACTCTAATATGTTTAGCTTTAATTTGGTCAAATTGTTTATAATCACAGCCTGGGGGGAAATTGGGATTATTAAAAAGCGGAGTGAGTTGCGAAACGGGAGACACAAGATTAAATTTGCCCTTAGACTTGCTCCAAATCTCTCAGGTAAATCTCGTCGGATCTAGCTCAAACATTTTGGCGTACACCTCCTTATCCAGTGCCCATAGGGACACTGGCAGAGAAGACGTTCTAGCATATTGGGATTCTATGGCTAACCAACAATATTGTGTTGGATCAGCGTTCCACATCATCACCTGCCTTAGTTGGGCAGCTTGGTAGTATTTCGAGATATCTGGGACACCCAAACCTCCTCTTGTCTTTAAAGCCATCATCACCGATCTAGCTGTTCTAGGCCTTTTACCTTGCCAAATAAAATTAAATATTCTATTTGGGAAATTTTTCAGTTCGGATCCCGGTATCCGGACTGGGAGAGTCTGGAAATGATATAATAACCTAGGGAGTATATTCATCTTGACTGATACTATTCTCCCAATCCATGACACCTGATATCCTTCCCACTTTGAGTGCACACTAGGCCAGGGATAGTATATACGGTATCAATTCCTATCTACAATGATGGTTCAGTCAACCTTTACAGGGAAGCAATTGCTCACTGCATTGAGTGAGGACAATTGCCACTAAAATGCCATAGTCAAAATAACAAAATTTTATTAAATATCAGCAAAACTCACAACATAAACGGTGCATGCTCTAAACTAACTAAAACCAATTAAAATCTGGATCCGGGAAACAATCTCAATTGTAGCGTTCGGAATAATTCACCATCTATTTACCATATTGGTATATATAAATTGCCACCATTCATTGGCTATAATTGGAACGAATAGCTATGCAACCATATTTGTGTAGGTGTGCATAGGATAAATGCACAACGTGGCAGCACAGGTAGAAAACAATACTTAAACGCCACCGTGGCTTAGTATCTCCAATAGTACTCGCAGCTGTTATGACACAATTATGGATTGTACATAGACTGACCGCTTAGGCAGACTTAAAAGAGAGAAAACAAAGGAAATACCTACGCGACAAAGTAGATTTTGAGGAAAACAGAATCTTTAAATATAAAATCTTCAAACAAAATAGAAATACACGTCGCCCTACACTGCTCAATTCGTCAACTGAGTGGGAAGGATCTGCAAGTGACCTAGAACAAGAAAAAAGTAAAGACCCTAAACAAACCACCACTACATCCTTAGTCGCCAACAGTACAGGGGTTTTTTTTAGATTTGGAGGGGCCTTCATACCTAAGCGACACACTAGGAGGAAAACCAGAAGGGGATCAGGACGATTATCTGAGAGACAGAAAAGTATGGGGGTACAAAGGTCCCGGCCACCAGAGAGGCAGCAGGAACAAAAAGAAAAAGCAACCAAATTACAGGTCATAAACCTATCCTCTAAGATTCTTAATACCCATCACTTGCAGGTTCTAGCAAAAGGCCTATCATTTTGCCCAACAAGTAAAATGAATCTGTTCGAAATTGTTAAAGATCTGAACCTCTTCTCCAGGAAGTTACTTCTTCAGAAATTTTTCATTAAACAAAAGAAAAGGAGCTTAGTTAACAACCCTGATTTGGAGAATCTAAATACTAATGATCTGGACAATTTGGCCACTCTTGAGGAACTTGTAATAGACAGTGACAGACCTATAGGGGAAGGTCCGTTTACACAGTTTAGGGCAAAATCTACCTTTACACCACCACAGGAGATTAGTGCACAAATCAAAGTGTTCACTGAACTAGTCACACATGACCTTGAAAAACTAAACAACAGGACAAGCAAGTACAACTTGACTAGAGATGAACACAATGCATTGAAAGAACTGAGCCAAGATGATGACTTGATAATCAAGCCATCAGATAAAGGTGGGAATGTGGTGGTGTTAGATAAGGTAGCCTATCAATGTGAATGCCTTAGACTACTGTTTGATAAATCCTGTTACCATATACTCGACTATGACCCCACATCTAATTTCCAAAAAGAACTATTCAATATACTAGAGACAGGTAAAACTAATAAGATCATTACGAATAAAGAGTTTGAGTTTCTTTATATTAAGAACCCGAAGGTGGCGACATTTTATCACCTTCCAAAGCTACATAAGGACAAGATACCGCCCCCAGGGCGACCCATAGTTTCTGGCATTGGGAATTTGACGTCCAATGCCAGTATCTATGTGGACAAATTATTGAGACCATTTGTCAGTTCTCTCCCGTCATATCTGCGCGATACTAAGGATATACTGCTTAAACTGGAGGGCATCACTACAGGCCCTAACACACTCCTAGTTAGCCTGGATGTTGAGGGACTTTATACCAGCATCCCACACATGGTTGGTATGAAAGCCGTTGCCCATTTTTTACGATCAAGAGGACAAGATCTAGTAGGTCACAATGATTTTATCCTACAACTTCTGAACCTTACCCTTACAAAGAACTATTTTGTATTCAACAATAGGTATTATCATCAAATCCAGGGTACCGCCATGGGGACCACCTGTGCCCCCACCTGTGCCCCCACTTATGCGAATTTATATCTTGGCTGGTGGGAGGAAACGGTGGTCTTTGGCGAGGACCTGGAGGCCTATACCATCTTCATTGACCTATGGGTAAGGTTCATTGATGATATCTTCCTCCTTTGGACAGGTCCGGCGGATCTTCTAACCGAATTTGTGAATAAGCTAAATATTAACGAAAATAACCTTAAACTCACCACTGTCTCAAGTCTTTCAAAAATAGACTTTCTGGACATCACCATCCTAAAAGATGCAATAGGTAAAATAGAGACTACTATCTTTAGGAAAAGCACGGCAACAAATAGCCTGCTCAGAGCAGAGAGCCAACACCCACGACATGTCATAAATGCGATTCCTATAGGGCAATATCTAAGGGTCCGGCGTAACTGCTCGACGCTTGCAGAATACAAGGAACAGGCCAATTCACTTACAAATAGATTCCTGGAGAGGGGACACTCGAAAGGCAGTTTAGTAAAAGCTTATAATCGGGCCATACATACACCACGGACACAACTTTTAGCAACTACTAACCAGAGGAATGGAGGAGATGGATTTAAACCCATACGATTTGTTGGAACTTTTAGTGACCAATGGGGCTCAATCTACCGCATTCTTAATAAACATTGGCATATCCTTCTAGATGACGATGACATAAAGGAGGTGTTGCCAACACACCCCAAACTCACTAGTAGGAGGAGTCGGAACCTAAAAGACATCCTAGTGAGAAGCCACTTTAAGTCTAAACAAAAGGGTACCTGGTTAGATCCAAAACCAGTAGGATCATATGCCTGCGGAAGGTGTAAAGCCTGCAAATATGTGCCAAAGACCATTGAATTTTCAGATTCAAGTAAAACAAGAACATTCAAAATCAAACAGTACATTAACTGTACTACTGAGGGGGTTATTTACCTGATCATCTGCTCCTGCGGGAAATTGTATGTAGGGAAAACATTCAGACACTTCAAAACCAGAATACTTGAACATCTGGGATCAATACGAAATGCGAAAGATACTCCACTGGCACGGCATGTATTGACTGAACACAATGGAAATAGTGATAAACTAGTATTCATTGGTATTCAGCATATCCCATGGGGCCAACGCAAGGGCGACTGGAATAGGATCCTTCTGCAAACAGAATGCAGATGGATATATACATTAAAAACACTCAGCCCTGTAGGTCTGAATGAGGGCTACATATACACCTCCTTCATATAAAATACATACACAACACACAGTATGCTGCGATAAGATGTAAGCTATGGATATATAATCGGATCGGGAATTATCCCCATATCTGTCCGTATTGACCCTTTGGGCGGACATTAGTAATACTAGTAACACTCCTACACAATTACTACCACACTTATGGAATGTTGAGTGGCTTACACGAGTTTATGTCAAATATCTAGTGGGAGGGCTTTAGTGGGATACAGCTTAAAATTTAGAAGTTCGTTTTGACCCTCGGGGCGGACAACTTAGGTTAGAACACTCCTACATAGCAATTACATTAGACTGCACTACTGGATTATTCCCTCACGATTTCTTAAGACCATTTTGCTAATCACAGTATCATATGAAGGAGGTGAATGTGAGACTGATTTATGACATTGCCCTATACCCTGCACACTGCCTAAACTACTTCCATACAAATTGGGCACCCTAATATAAATGTCTTAGAGTGGGAAGGATATGTATATAACAGGACAGCTTTATAAGTACCAAGCAGTATAACTATTTATACGATTTAGACATTCTCTTTGTAATTGGTACAATGATATGCATGTAGAAGCATTAAACAGCTACTACTACATATAGGTTGGAAGCAAAACACACACACTCAAAAAACCACAATCACAAACTCCATATTATACTTTATTGAAGTTCAGCTGTAGATGCCTATGGCTTTAATAAACAATTGCAGACACTTTCTGCAATCAATTAGCAGCATATATATGGATATAGCGCTGCTCCATACTGGCATACCTCCCATCCTTGAGAAAGCGCAGGTCCCCCTACGCGCGAAACGTACGTCGGAATGACGTCATCACGCTGACGTCTTGAAGGAGGCAGGAATCCGGTGAGACCAGTCCGTGCATCGGGCTGCAGCGGGGTTACAATATACAGGCTCGTTTGTATTTAGTGTGTATGTGATCGGGTTATACTGAAGTGTGTGGGAGGTTCCACCTACAGAGTGTATTATTGTGTGGATTTTTATGCGCAACCGCTTCGCTATACTAACGGCTGGAGGGGTGTAACATACACTGGTGCTGGAGACCCTGCGAACACTACGTGGATTACTGCGGTATGCAGTTGTATTGTTTATCAGCGCCACTAATACTATACACTTGCTCCACACACACTTATACACTCAATATCATAAGTGGGCATAATCCATTATCACTGATCACATAGGGCGATACCTTAAGCCTAATTACACTGGCGACACACTTTATTCGAGCTCGGCTAGTCCCACGAATTCGGGTATACCCGGGTGTATTGAGGTTTGTGACTGTTTTCTGCCCGAGTGCATTGAGGTATTTTCCAAGCAGGGATTGAAGCATTTTATTCCCGCTGGCTGCAATACTGCACAGTATAAATTCATGAATTTATGCCATCTGGTAGACACGCGAAGCATTGCAGCCTATTAAATCCTAATCATTATCATTTAACAGATCAGCCGCCCGTCAGCCAGGCATGAACCCAGGCTGGGAAGGCAAACGCAACAGGGCTTGTCAGAGGTGAGGAGCGGCGCATTCCAGGTATCTGCCAGGTACATACTGGGTATTTGCTCGAATAAAGTGTGTCGGTGCAGTATTAGAGCCGCCCCGCTGCCTAAGCGGTCAGTCTATGTACAATCCATAATTGTGTCATAACAGCTGCGAGTACTATTGGAGATACTAAGCCACGGTGGCGTTTAAGTATTGTTTTCTACCTGTGCTGCCACGTTGTGCATTTATCCTATGCACACCTACACAATATGGTTGCATAGCTATTCGTTCCAATTATAGCCAATGAATGGTGGCAATTTATATATACCTATATGGTAAATAGATGGTGAATTATTCCGACCGCTACAATTGAGACTGTTTCCCGGATCCAGATTTTAATTGGTTTTAGTTAGTTTAGAGCATGCGCCGTTTATGTTGTGAGTTTTGCTGATATTTAATAAAATTTTGTTATTTTGGCTATGGCATTTTAGTGGCAATTGTCCTGACTCAATGCAGTGAGCAATTGCTTCCCTGTAAAGGTTGACTGAACCATCATTGTAGATAGGTATTGATACCGTATATACTATCCCTGGCCTAGTGTGCACTCAATGAGGATCTTTTGAGTGGGTCTCTAAACCCACTTTTATGTGTTTGTCGCTTGTCTACATTATCCTCTTCTGCACCGGCAGGGAATATAGAATTATCTGAGCATTAACACAACTGTCCAGGTGAGCGGTGAATCTACAAGTTATGTATACATAATCCTTCCCACTTTGCCAGATCCCTTTTAATCTTATCAAACAATGGTGGATAGTTGCCTTGATATAGGGAGTGGTAGTTCCTAGACACATTTACTCCCAGATATTTAATATGTGAGGAACTCCATCTGTAGCTGAAATTCAGTTTTGGTAATTTTATCTCTGGATCTGAAAGATTCAGATTAAAAGACTGTGACTTGTCGCTGTTCATTTTATATCCAGAGGGAGAGAGAAAGAAAGGAAAGATCCCCTAAGGCCACGTCATGGTCTGTGGGGTGTGGAAAAAGAAAGAGAGGAGGGGGGGGGAGAGAGGGAGTCATTCCACCCTCGTCCGGCCGGGTCCCGGCATCCATCCTTCACGGCTCTACTGTGGTTCAGATCCGTCTGGGGTTGTATCCTGCTTTGGTTCGGATTAATGGGTTAACCAGGGTTCCCAGATTTTATAGAAACCTTCAGTTGAGCAGTTCAAGAAGGCCGTGAGTTTTTCCAAACTCATAACATCGTTAACTCTTTTTTTCACTAGCTGTTTGGTGGGGGGCGCTATCTTCTTCCAAGAGTATGCGACTGAACACCTTGCTGCTGTTAGAATAAAGGAGATTAATTTCCATACTGGGCGATCGATGTCCTCTATCGGCCTGCCCAGTAGGAAGGTCAGTGGATCTATAGGAATTGTGAGGCTTGTGACCTCTTTTATCAAATCTTGTACCGTATGCCAGTATTTCTGAATTTCTGGACATGACCACCAGATATGGGCCATGTCCCCTCTATGTCCACAGCCTCTCCAGCATAGATCTGAGGCCAGAGGCTAGATTTGTTTTAACCTCACTGGGGTAAGATACCAATGATACATTATTTTATAGATGTTTTCCTTCACCGTGGTACAGATGGAAGTTCCTGAGGCCGCGTCTCAAATTTCCTCCCAGTCCTCTCTGTCAATAACTATGTCCAATTCCGCTTCCCATTTAAGCATATAGTCGTGAGCGGTAGAGTTCACCGGATTCTCCATGCCGGCATATATTTGTGTTATTCGACCTTTTTGATGTACTCCTTCGCGACAGAGTTTCTCAAATTTTGTGAGAGGGGGGAATTTCAATGATGGGGACATTTTTGCAGAAAGTGTCGAATTTCGAGAAACTTAAATGTATCCAGGTGGGGTAATTTTAATTTGGTTCGCAATCCGTGGAGACTCAGGAACTGTCCATCGCTCAGCAGGTCCGCGATCGCTCTGATCCCCATTGTTTTAAATAGGTCGAATTGTCGGGTTTCACACCCTGGTGGGAATTTAGGGTTGTCAAATATTGGAATGAGCTGAGAGCAAGGGGACGAGAGTAAGAATTTAGTTTTAGTTTTTGCCCATATGTCCCAAGTATGTTTCATTGCCCCCAGCCCGAATTTGGGCGCCATGTCATTTCCCCTGTCACTGCTCCAGAGAAAAGCTGGTAGAGAAGGCGTTCTGGAGTAATGAGATTCAATTGCTAGCCAACATAGCTTGTCTGGGTCCCGAGTTCCACATTACCGCCTGTTTTAATTGGGCAGCTTGGTAATATATATTAATGTCTGGGACCCCCAGTCCTCCTTTTGTCCTAGACGCCATAAGAACCGACCTAGCTACCCGGGGTCTCCTTCCATCCAAATAAATTAGAGGATTTAATTTTGGATAGTTTTTAATTCAGAACCAGGGACATGGATCGGGAGCGTCTGGAAATAATATAATAATCTGGGGAGTATATTCATTTTAACTGAGATCATTCTCCCGATCCATGAGATCTGGTATTTTATCCAGATCTTTTTTAATTTTCCTAAATAGGTTGGGATAATTATTTTGGTATAGGGAGCAATAGTTCCTCGATACATGTACTGTACTCCCAGGTATTTGATGTATATAGGGCTCCACTTATAATTAAAGTTTGATTTCAATGTCCGCATCTCTGGTTCTGATAGATTTTTTTTGTTTCAATTTTTTTATTAGGCAGTTATAACAGTCAACATATTTTCTATGACAGTCCATTTGTGGCCTAACACAATTTTTTACATATGAAAGAAAAGTCTCGACGTCCCTCTGTTCCTCCAGGGTCTGTCGGGGTGACGCGAGAATTGAAGTAGAAAAGGGAAGAGAAGGAGGGGAAAAGAGAGAGAGGAGAGGAGGTGGGGGAGGGGAGTAGTTGTACCCTTCCCTCGCCTTGGCATGCGCCTTTAGTTTCCGTTACCCATTGTGGCTCCTACCTCTATCCTTACTGTATATGGCGTTTCTGTGTGTCAGGGCCATTCTAGTGAACCATGGGTCCCAAATATTGTAGAAGGCAGTGGTGGACCGTTTCAGAAATGCTGACAGTCTCTCCATTTCCTTTACTTCGTTGAGTCTATTTATTACTGTCTGTTTGGAGGGGGGGACACTTTCTTACAGGCGGCTGCCACCGCACATCTAGCCGCAGTGAGAATAAAGGAGATCAATTTGCCTGTTGGTCGGTCCAGTGTTTCTAGGGGCCTGGCCAATAGGTAGGTCAGCGGTTCAACCGGGATTGTGAGGTCTGTGACCTCTTTTATAAGATTGTGTATGGTTTCCCAGTATTTCTGAATTTCTGGACATGAGCACCAGATGTGGGCCATGTCCCCCTTTTGACCGCAGCCTCTCCAGCACAGATCAGAGGCCAGGGGGTAGATTTGGTTAATTTTGGCTGGGGTGAGATACCAGCAAAACAGTATTTTATATAGATTCTCTTTTATTGTGGTACATATGGAAGTTCCTGAAGCTGTTTCCCAAATACTTTCCCAATCCTCTCGGTCTATAACGATGTCCAATTCTGCTGCCCAATGCAGCATATAGTCATGCGTAGGGGCTTCTGAGGCTCTCTCCAGTTCTGCACAGATTTGTGTTATGAGACCTTTCTGATGGCCGGACTCCCTGCATAGCCTTTCAAAGCCAGTGAGAGGGGGAAATTCCAACGTTGGGGATAATGTTTGGGTAAAGTGTCGAATTTGTATTTGAAGACATTCAGCCCTACTATCTCATATTTGGACAACAGTATTGTTTTGGGCTAGCGTTCCATACCACTGCCTGCCGTAGTTGTGCGGCTAGGTAGTATCTTGTTATGTCTGGAACTCCTAGTCCTCCTCTCCCCCTTGAGGCCAAGAGAAACGTTTTGGCGACTCTAGGCTTTTTGCCTTGCCAGATAAAGTGGAAGATTAATTTTTGAATATTTTTTAATTCTGAGCCAGGGATGGGAACCGGGAGGGTCTGGAAATAGTATAGTAGCCTAGGGAGTATGTTCATTTTGACCGAGACCATCCTCCCGATCCATGATATCTGGTATCCTCCCCATTTATCTAAGTCTTGCTTAATTTTTTTGAACAAGGCCAGATAGTTATATTGATATAGTGTTTGGTAGATCCTCGATATCTTAACTCCCAAGTATTTGATACAAGAGGAGCTCCAACGATAGTTAAAATTTAATTTGAGGAGTTCCACCTCTGGCTCCGGCAGGCTGAGGTTCAGGGCCTCTGATTTGTCGTTATTTATTTTATATCCCGAGATTTGTCCAAAGTCTCGGAGCTCTTTTTGTAGGTTGGGCAGGGAGATTTGGGGTTTGGAAAGGGTTAGGATGACATCATCAGCGAATAGGGATATTTTGTGCTGCCTGTGTCCAATTTCTATTCCTTTAATGTCTCTATTGAGTCGTATTGCTGATGCCAGCGGTTCTATGGTTAGTGCAAAGAGGAGAGGAGATAAGGGGCATCCCTGTCGAGTACCATTGGTGATCTCAAACCTCTGCTTATTGCTCCCTGGTAGTTTTACCGTTGCTGATGGGTTTTGGTATAATCTACGGACCCCCTCTAGATATGCGTCTTTGAAGCCAAATTTGCGCATAGTTTGGTCCAGGAATTGCCAGTTTATTCTATCGAACGCCTTCTCTGCATCTAGGCTTAACAAAAGTGCTTTGGTCCCTGTGAGGTGTACATGTTCAATGATGTTGATTATCTTCCGAGTGTTATCCAAGGCTTGTCTGCCCTTGACAAATCCGACTTGGTCAATATTAATTAATCTCGGCAAGATGGGGTTTAATCTGTTTGCTAAAATTTTACTATATAATTTGAGATCACTGTTGAGGAGGGAGATTGGACGATAGCTTCCACACTGCATCGGGTCTCTGCCTTCCTTATGTATAATGGCCAGGTTGGTTAAAGACATTGATGTGGGAATATGGTTCCCTTCCATGAAATAGTTAAATGTTTTTAGAAGATGCTTAGATAGTGTGGGCAAGAATCTTTTATACTGTAGTAGACGTTGGTGAAACCGTCAGGGCCAGGAGACTTAGTGATCTTTAATGATTTGACCGCCTCCTCCAGTTCCTCTTTTGTAATCTCAGCATTGAGGACTGTGTTTTCCTCCTCCGTTAAAGTGGGGAGCTGACATTTGTTCAAATATTGTGTTATGGCCTCTATGGCTATTGGTGCGGGGCGGTCAATTTTAGATCTTAAATTATATAACTCAGTATAGTATTTTGTAAATTCCTCTGCAATTTTCTTGTCACTACAGTATATTGTATCTCACCAGATTTACTTTTGATAGCTGTTATTTGAGATCTCTTTTGCACCCCTCTTAGTTTACTTGCTAAGAGTCTATCAGCCTTGTTTCCCTTGTCGTAATAGAGTTGGTTTGTCCATTTGAGGGCCTTTTCTACATCCTCCAGCTGAATCTGCCTAAGTTTTGTTCTAGCTGTAACCAGCGTTTTATATAATTTCTTTGTAGGGTTGGCCTTATGGGCTTGTTCTATGGTTTTAATGCTATCTGTAAGTTCTTTGATTTGTGTTAGGCGGGCTTTTTTCCTATGGGAGGCGATGGAAATAAATTTCCCTCTGATGTTTGCCTTATGGGCTTCCCATAGGATTGCTGGAGAGGAGACTGTTCCTGCGTTGAAGAAGAAATAGTCCTTAAGTGAGGCTCTAATTTCTCTTTCTATCTCTGGGTGGTTTAATAACGAATCATTAAGTCTCCAGGAATAGCTTGTTGTTTTTTCAAAGGGGAGTGATAGTGTTAAGGTGATTGGGGCATGATCCGACCAGGTGATTGAGCCAATGTCTGATTCAATGGCTGCCGCCATCACGTTTTTTGTGGTCAAGAAAAAGTCTATTCGAGAGTAAGTCTGGTGAGGCGCTGAGAAAAAGGTATAGTCTCTCTGGCCTTGATGTTGGGATCTCCACACGTCCACTAGTGAAAATTCGTTTAGAATTCCCCTGAACCTTTTCCCCATGATCTGGGAGTAGGTTGTACGGGGGGGACCCATCGTGGTTGATCTATCCTCGGTAGGGTTTAAGACCATATTTAGATCACCCCCTACTATCATCGATGATAGATATCCCGGGTCTACGCCCTCGAGAACAGCTTGGAGAAATTCTGTTTGGTTCTCGTTTGGGGCGTATACATTGATCAGGGCAATTGTCGAGCCCGCTAAGGAGCCATATACCACAAGGAATCTACCCTCTGGGTCCACTGTCGTTTTGATATGATTGAATGGGGTGCCTTGTCTGATTAGGATAGCCACACCCCTCTTTTTACTACTAAATGAGGCAAAAAAGCTTGTTGGGAACATTTTTTTGAATAAATTTGGGGGGTCTTGAGATGTGAAGTGTGTCTCCTGTAAGAATATGATGTCCCCCCCTGATTTTTTCATGTCCTGAAGGGCCAATCTCCGCTTCCTGTTGATTTGCAACCCTTTGACGTTTAAAGATCTCACTTTAATCGGGGCTGTATTTGCCATTCTTATATTTTATTTTCGTGGGTCGTGGACTCGGGGTCTCATCTTTCCCACTAGTTGAGACCTTGCTCCTGTTTCCTGGGAGTGTGACATATTTTCGTCTATGGGCTTGGTGGGTTGAAGGTGTAACTTCTTTATTGGCCCTTTGTGGCTTGCTGTTGAGCTGCCAAGGGGAGGGGGGGAGGGGGGGGGAAAGATCTGCTGGGACAGGGTCAGCAGATGGAAGAGAAGTAGGATTAGGCCTTGTACAGGTCCTAAAGTGATATTGCCATGTCTCATGGAGACCGGCATTCGGACAAATTTGCCCATTCTGGGGTGGGTCCGGAGCCCGAGGCCGGAGTGCAACAGGGAGGTCCTGGCCCGCTGCTGCGTATGTTGCCCTTCGACCCCTCGACCCTTGGGTACGGGTGGCTATGATGGGGGGGGGACCAAGGTAAAGGTGTGGGGGGGGGAGGGGGAGTGACGGGTGAGGAGAGGGGGGAGAGATTTTTGGCCGGGTGTCGGAGTAGAGAGCGGTGGGGGAGGGGCTATAGAGGAAAGAGCAGTGCGGTGAGGAGGTGAAGGGTTGGGGGGGGGGGAAAGGGGGGGAGGGAGGGGAAGGGAAAGTAAGTAGGAGGGGAAAGAGGGAGGTAGGTCCGGGTCTTTAGTTGGTCAGATGCAAACCATATTTCACATTTACCCCTTTTACCCCATCTTTTGCTGGGGTATGAAGCTCAGTGCATATTATACATACATACATATATTAGTACATTTGTTGAAATTGGGAAATGGGAATACATGCGTTTATCATTTCAGTGCTGGTACATTGATTTACGTACATGGTATACATTTGGTATAACGCTTTGTTTTTATCACCACGTGATTCCTAGCGGTTGTCATGGACACCCGCCTTCCCTCTGTTAGGCTGTATGTTTTATTTCTATCCGTGGGTTAGCAGAGGATGCGGGGGGGGGAACCTGGGTGGATTTCGGGGCGGGTTGCGGGGGGGGGGGAGCATGTGGGGGGCAAGGGAGGGGAGAGAAGGGAAGGGGGGGTGGGGTCTGCTGTTTGGGTGGGTGGCTAACGGTGAGTACAATTATGTCGACATAGCTGATGCCTAGCTTTTGACATATGATATGCATGTGATAATACAGTGTCGATCCGGCAAGACACAGACCGCAACTGGTGTTACTGGAACCTGCTGGTTCTTACTTAGCGCCTTCGTTTCAGCACTGTTCTCGGTCTGTTGGTTGGAGTGGTAGGAGTTGGAGGCAAGCTCCGGATTCAGCGAGTCTTGTAGTGCTTCTGTTTAGGTTAGTAAGGGGGGGGGGATAGGGGAGTGCGGGGAGGGGGGGGTTACGGGTAGACTGGGGGGGAGAGGGAAATGTAGGGGGGGGGAGTGGTGGCAGGAGGGAAACGGGTAGGGATGGGGTAGGGGGTGTGTCATCTATTAGGTTGTAAGGACTCTGAGGACTTAGGGATTGCCTGCGTATGGGGAGTTGTTCCAGGGAACGCAGATGCCACACTTGTAAGGGTAACGTACTTACAGTTTCGGGGGGGGGGGCGATGCCTACCTGGTGTGGACCTGTGTGCCGGCCTCTCATAGGGCTGATTGCCCTGAGGTGCCAGCTGCTGTTGCTCGGGGTTGGTGAGGAGTGGGGGCGACGGGGGTAGAGGGGGCCATGGGGTTCCCCATCGAACCTTGCTCCTCCTGTAAGATTCTCTTCCCTCCCCCCTCCCGCAACAGTGAGCCCCCCCCTCCCAAATAGAAGGCCTCTTTAATACGGCTCCTGCTGACAGCCTTGTGTCGGTCTTGCGGCCGGCTCCTCTTGGGCGGATGAGAAGCCTTTCATGGTGGACACTCCGGCTTGGCAGGCGGTCTTCTTTATTCTCTGCAGCAGGCAGGTACGGCGTCTCCCTCTGTTATGCTTGATCCTCGTTGTGGCTGGGTTTCTAGTAGTCGCTCTGGTTTATGGGTAGGTATCTTGCTGAGTCCTCGTGTGGCGTTTTTGTGACACTATAGCGCTGAGACTGGGAGAACAGACAACAGAAAGATACGTTTATTATGTCTTTATTTTCTTTGTTTTCGACCTGCGAGGCGCTCTGAGGTCCTCACTGAGGGACCCTCATTCTCCTGTTCGTGGGAGTCAGGTGGATCAGCATTCCACGATGGGGGGGGAGACAGGCCCACTGCTTTCACCAGTCTGGACATCTCAGTCGGGTGTCTAATGACATGTGTCTTCCCATTTCTGATGATTATTAGTTTAAATGGGAACCTCCATTTGTACTTGATACCTTTGTCTCTGAGGAGGGTGGTCAGGGGTTTTAAGTCCATCCGCTTGTTGTTAGTTTGCTTTGCTAAATCATTATAGATTTGCATATGGTCATCTTGGTAAGTGAGCGGGTCTTTTTTCCTGCAGGCTGTCATAAGCTTCTCTTTGGTGGTGTAGTGGTGTAGCGGTGTAGCCTGACTATGGTGTCCCTGGTCTTATTTGGGTTGTCTCACCTTGGCCCGAGGGCGCGATGGGCCCTATCCATCTCAAAGTCCTTTTTGTCCAGGTCTGCGCACAGCGAGGAGAAGAGCCCTAAGAGGTATGGCTGTAGTTTATCTGACTGGATCGTCTCTGGAATTCCGCGGATCCGCAGGTTCTGTCATCTCTCACGGTTTTCCTGGACCTCAAGGTTATCTTTCAGATATCTAATCTCCATTCCAAGCCGGAAGATTTCATTGTTTGCATCTGTTTGTGTCTGGAGAGATTCCGCCATTTTAGTTTCTAGTGTTGTCGTCCGTTCAGCGAGGCCTGCTATTTCGTGCCTCAGTTCTGTTACGGCAGCCTTCAGGTCTTGCTGTATAGAAGTGTGCAGTTTGTCTAGCATGCCCTTCATCAATTCTTGCATGAATTCCCTTGTTGGGATAGTCTCTGGGCTTTGCGCTCGCTCCCTTTGTTCTCGGGCCGCGGCCTGCTGCTTAGGGCCTCGTGTGTTCGTTGGCCCGGCGCCATCTTGGTTTCTCGGCGTAGGCTCCGAGCTCCGCTGAGATGGCGGAAAAAAGTTTAATGAGCCCTGGCCGGATGGCGCTTTTTGCTTCGCAGCCATTGCGGGGTGTTTATTCTGCTAGGGGTTATGTTTTTGGGGTCGGGTGGTGGGGTGAGGGGCGCTTGTATAGCGGTCTATGCGCGCGGGCCGGCGGAGCTCAGCTCTCACACGTCCATCTTATCTGGCTTTGTTTTTTAATTTTCTGTTTATTTAATTATTTATTTTCCTGTGGGGGGCTGTGTCTTTAAATCAGACCTGCGGCGACCATCTTGGATGTAGCCGACACACAGGCTGAAACGCAGGGAGCCAGGCAGCACTATTCCCCGCCGGGGGGGGGGGGTAGGGGGGCTCAGGTATCACTTGGCCAGGCTTCCCCACTCTCCCTGCGGTCAGCTGTCCGATCGTCTCTGGGGAGCCTCCCCGTCTGTTATGCCACTATTCCCTGCGTGTGAGCCCAGTGGCCATCTTAGGTGGTGCTGCTCCTCCACGCCGGGGCTCAATCGGGACTGGAGGGGTACTCTCGGCCTCGTCTCCCCCGGCCCACGGCTCTGCTCACCTCTGTGGGGCTTCCTCCTCTCCCCTCCGGGACCCCGCCTTGTCACTCACCCCTCGGGGAAGCCGCGCTTCTCCTTGCGTGAGCCTCCGCAGCCGAGTCAAGATGGCCGCTCCGCCTTCCCCCTCGGCTCCCTCCCGAGCACTCGAGATCGCCACTGGTGCTGGCGAGTCTCCTACCGGCTGGTAAGCTGCTCCGGGATCTGTCTGCTGTGATAATCTTTTGCGGGGAAGCGGAGAGGGGGGGGGCTGGGCGGTTTTGTCGGGGGCCGCGCTGCACCTCTCAGCTCCACAGAGTCTCCCTGTCACGCACGGGCCTCAGCAGCTTCTTTTACTCACTTTATTTTCTGCTCCCTTGTTCTGTATATTTGGGGGGCTTAGCAATGTCCAATTTCGTTATTGTTTGTGTCTTATAGTGTGGTGTTTTAAATTTATTTTGGCCAGATTGATGTTCGCTATTTCTTTGTTTGAAGTTTTGTCTGCAGGAGCTTAAGACAGACACAGCCTTTGCAGTTAGACTCCAGGCCACGCCCAGGTTCTGATAGATTTAAGTTGAGGGCTTCTGACTTATCACTGTTAATTTTGTATCCTGATATTTTGCCAAATTCCTTTAATTCTTTGTGTAAGTTGGGAAGGGAGATCTGGGGCTGCGTTAATGTTAATATGATATCGTCTGCGAACAATGAGACTTTATAGTTTATTCCGCCAATTGGTACCCCCTGTATATTTATATTGTCTCGTATTTTAGACGCTAGTGGTTCGATTGTTAGGGCGAAGAGGAGGGGGGACAAAGGGCATCCCTGTCTCGTTCCATTTTTCATTTCAAATTTTTTTGAAAAAAAAAGTTTCAAGTGGGAGTTTCACCACTGCAGACGGGCAGCAGTACAGCGCTCGGACTCCCGCTAGATACGCATCTTTTAAGCCGAATTTCTGCATTGTTTTGTCAAGAAATAGCCAATCAATTCTATCGAACGTCTTCTCTGCGTCCAGGCTTAACAGAACCGCTTTGGTAGCTGTGAGGTGGGCATGATCAACTATATTTATAATTTTGCGGGTGTTGTCTGAGGCTTGTCTGCCAGATACAAACCCCACCTGGTCGTTGTGAATTAATCTCGGTAGGATGGGATTCAGTCTATTTGCCAGGATTTTGCTGTATAGCTTAAGATCGTTATTTAGTAGGTAGATTAGTCGGTAGCTCCCACATAGCAGTGGGTCCCTACCCTCTTTGTGGATGATGGTGAGATTGGCCTGGGTCATTGATGGGGGGATTGGGCTGCCCTCCATGAATGAATTGAATAAGCTGAGTAGGTGTTTAGTTAGGATCGGGGAGAATCTTTTGTAATAAACATTGGAGAAGC
Organism: Ascaphus truei; assembly: GCF_040206685.1. Taxonomy (NCBI): domain Eukaryota; kingdom Metazoa; phylum Chordata; class Amphibia; order Anura; family Ascaphidae; genus Ascaphus; species Ascaphus truei. The sequence goes on along the minus strand of NC_134486.1, from coordinate 152,447,615 downwards.
CGTCGGGACCAGGGGCTTTTGAGATTTTTAATGTTTTTATTGCGTCCGCCAGCTCTTTTTGGGTAATTTTTGCATTAAGCATTTGATTCTCCTCCTCTGTCAGTGTTGGTAGGAGGCAATCGGACAGGTAATTACTAATAGGTTCAGTGGCTGGTGTCCCCGTGTTCCCACCCTGAGCCTTGAGGTTATAAAGTTTAATATAAAATGCGGTAAATTCCTCCGCTATTTTCTGTTCGTTATAGATTATTTCTCACGATTAATTTTTTATCGCTGTGATCTGGGAACGCTTCTGTATACCTCTTAGTTTGCTCGCCAAAGGTATGTCAGCCTTATTGCCCTTGTCATAGTATTTCTGACTAGTCCATGTAAGAGCTTTTTCTAGTTCTTCCATTTGGGCTTGTTTTAGCTCATTCCTGGCTGCGGTCAAGGTTTTATAATGATAGGCAATAGAGAATACTAGAGCCTCTGGTCTCAGGGTATTGTGGAGGTTGCACTAATCATTGCATGCTGTGATTGATCTGCTCAGTATCAATAGTTGGCTATCACACTGACAGTAGGTAGTGATGCATGCAGAGTAGTGAATGCAAATAAATGTGCCACTGTCATATATCACAAAACCTACTGTATATAGGTACTAGGTCACAAGATCAATGATTCAGTAAATCATTAATGCACATTATACCACATTATATAAATGAACCGCGGCATGTGCATCAAAAACCGGACCTGATATATGCATAAACTACCTCTGCTAGGCAGTTAACAACTCGTACAAGCCCACACAAACTACCAGGAACAGTCTCACCCGTGACTCCTCCTACACAACGTCAACATGGTGACGTCATGCCGACGATCGTTTCGCGCATAAGGGGCTGGCGCTTTCTCAAGGTTCAGGTATCCAACAATTGATACTGAGCAGATCAATCACAGCATGCAATGATTAGTGCAACCTCCACCATACCCTGAGACCAGAGGCTCTAGTATTCTCTATTGCCTATCATTTGTATTTACCATTGTGTCTCACACTACCACCTGGTACTGGTAAGGGGACATACACTAATATTTGGGAATTCACCTTATAAGAATATCCCCTTACCCTGCCTCACCCGTGATTTATGTTTTAATAGTTTTTATGGTTATTTTGAGTGTGTGTTACTGCGTCGACTTCTGAATATTAATAAATCATTTATTATTTTTGCCCTAGGGCATTTTAGTGGTAATTGTCCTCCCACAGTGTTGGGAGCGGTTACGTAATTGTACCCTTATAGCCTTACCATTACTCTAGTGGGTTACTATACCTGTGGACTATTTTCGGCTTTGCTGTGCATTAAAGTGGGATCTTTTTAGGAGCATCCTTTGTCTCCTTATATATGTATAATTATTTTAGTTGTCAGATCTGTTATTAATTTCACCTTGGCCTTTCGGTGGAATGCAATTGAAATAAAAGTTCCCCTAAATGCTGCCCTATGGGCTTCCCACAGAACCGCCGGAGAGTCTACTATACCCCAGTTGAGAGCGAAGTACTCCCTAAGAGCCTTTTTACTTTCTTTTTCTACCTCCGGGTGGTTCAGTAGGGAGTCGCTCAGCTTCCAAGTGTAGGCGGTTAATTTATGAAATGGGGTGGATAGGGTTAATGTGATGGGGGCGTGATCTGACCATGTAATGGGGCCTAAGTCCGAAATTGTGCAGGCTTCCAGGATATATTTGGTAGCAAAAAAATAGTCTACAGTATACGAGAATATGACTGGTGGGGTGCGGAATAGAATGTGTAATCTTTTTGGCCCTGGTGTTGGATTCTCCAGATGTCCATTAAGGAATATTCCTTGGTGATTGTTTTAAATTGTTTCTCCATCCTCTGAGGTGGAGCTCTGTGTTGGCCTTGTTGGCTTGAGGTTCTGTCCTCCGCAGAGTTTATGGCCATATTAAAGTCTCCGCCCACAATCAACGAAGATAGGTAGGTAGGGTCAACCTTTTCTAACACTGCTTTCAGGAATTCCGTTTGATTATCATTTGGCGCGTAGATGTTGATCAGAGCGACCGGCGAGCCAGCCAGTGAGCCATATATACCATTAGAAATCTACCCTCTGGTTTTGGTGATATTGAATGGGGTTCCTTGTCGGAGCAAGATCGCTACTCCCCGCTTTTTACTGTTAAATGACGAGAAGAAACCCGTAGGGAATACATTGCTAATCAATTTGGGCAGCTCTTGGGATGTAAAGTGCGTCTCTTGGAGGAAGATGATATCTCCCTTGGACTTTTTCAGCTCTTGGAGCGCCAGTCGTCTTTTTCTATTATTATTCAGGCCCTTTACGTTTAGTGATACAAGTTTAATTGCGGACTGACTAGCCATTTGGGCGAGAGAGTTTAGTGTCCATCGGGGTCTCGCCCTTCCCACCGGGGAGATCCTGGTTCGTTGGTTCATCGAACCTTTATAACGCTTCTTGATGGTGCTGTTTGAGTATGGGTGTCAGGCCCGCCCGACGAGGGGTTGGGTGGGAGGAGGGCAGGGAAGGTCGAGAGGGGGGGGGGGGAATAGGCTGCTGGGACAGGGTCAGCAGCAAGAGGCAAAGTGGGACGAGGTCAGCTAAGGACCTCCAATGAGTACGTCCGGGATTGGCTTCCGGCATTTGGGCTTAAGGCCCAATGGGGGGGAATCCGATGGTTCAGGCATGGGCGTGCAGGGAAGGTGCGGACCCTTGTACTTGCTTAGTGTAAGCTCTACCTTAGTTTAAGAGGGGGTGGGGGAGGCGGGGGGAGGGGGGAAATGGGAGGAGGGGAAAGGGGTCAAAGGGACGCAGGTCCCGAAACGCATCAGAGTTACTATGTACTCCTTTTGACCACTTAATAAACCCTTTTATATCCGATACTGGTTTGGAGCCCCCATTGTTTGCACGGTTGTGCTCCGCCACTGTACCCTATGGGACTATTCTCTGCAATTACGTCTGGCATGACGCACCCACTAATCAAGGACTGAGCTGTGCTTCGAGGGAGTTCCTTACATTGATCGTTTGATTGGTATGTACTTTTATTTTGCTGGGGGTCTATACAGGACCTTTATGGTATATATAGAGATCTGTGTTAGCCATCCAGCGTAACTAGTACACTCCTATGTTTATATCATCCTAATTAGTCTCCTTAGCTCTTATACATGCTCTAATGCCTTTTTTTACTGTCACGGTAGCTTGTGACAGGTTGTAATTTACACCAAAACTATATATAAATATATATATACCTGGGTTTGAACTGGGACGAGACTTAGATATGATAAATATAATTTATTCCTTGATAAAGGTGAACACAACAGATATGTACAAATAACAGGCAAAATATAGACACTTACTTAAAGATTAGGACAGAAGGCCATCAGGACACAGACTTGGCCACTTCTCCCAGATTTCAGTTGACATCACAGCAATACATGCAGGACACATGCAGGACATGAAGCCTTTGCATGCAGGCATCAATACATTTGCATCAAGACAATGAAGAACATGAACAACATGGGTAAAGGATGGCTTTGAGTTATATACTATGTCAAACTCATCTCTTTAACCCTAGGTGCCGCGACGGCTAGCAAAAAGTCTTTGAAGCTCTTTTGGCTTCCATTGAAGTGTGAATTACCACATTTACAAAAACATCCACTTCCCTTGGTCCCTAGGCCAAGCATAAACAATTAGCAATTTGGTCTTTGATAACCAGGCTATGTAAATTCTAGCCTTTCCTGCTCATCACAACAGGGGTTCCTCAGAACTCAACCAAAATTTCATATTTAGTGCAAATCACCTCATAACTTGAGTTCAGTAATACATACAGTCAGGTGAGATATATTAATACAGTCCGTCCCACCGGACACTCACAGAGAGACCAAACATTACAATGTAATATGAAAATTAATAGAGATATTAATATCTGGCATTTAGCAGCAGTTACATATACAGTGTTTAGACTCCCAAAGATATGCTAAGTCCCACGAATACAAATATGTAATTCTTATCCTTTTCAGCCAAGGACATCTCATAATATTCTTATATTTAATAAGGTTACTCCTTTTGATTCCCTTCTTGGGTACCTCCACCCCTACCCCATCAATAAAACCTTTTGAAGTAGGCTTGTGGCTTCTCGCATAACCAACTAGGTAGTTACCTGTTGATCCTTCCTGGGTCTTGCATAGCAATTCCCCTGTGAAGCAGGCTAAATTCTAGCAGGATGTCCTATTTAGCATCCAACTGGCCAATTCACACCTCCTTTTTGGATATGCACTTCCAGAGAGGAAGCTTGCATATCAAACGTGAATAGACTCATGAGTCAAACCAGTTGGTCCTGGCACGCATTACAAAGGCAGGCAGAGGTAGTTAGCATTTGGCCTGTACCTTGTAAGACTGCAAAAAGTCACTTTATCAAAAATATATGTTCCTCTTATGACAAAGTTATATTTTTAATATGTGTGTACTTGGGGGGTGACCCGGAGGCTGTACCCCCAAGGCTCAGGGTCCTGGCTTACTCCGTTACCAAATTACCAGTTTTCACGTAACTGTTTATTCAGCACTGCATATAAGATTAACCCCTTAAGTCCCAGTGGGTGGGTTATGCAGACACTGACCCAGCAACAATACATTTTACACAGGGGAATAAGCATTTTCATGTTATAACAAGGGTTAAATCACATTTCTAGACCTCAGCCCAGTTAACCCCTTGTCTCCCTGGCGAGGTTAGAGGGGGGCCCTTGGGGAGTAACCCCGTTAATCCCGGGCCAAACCCTCACTATCGTCACAGTTACATATTTTATTACTCTGAATATGCATGTATGTTCCTAGGACAGCAGAGCCCTGAATATTGGGATAATATCCCTCACCCACTACGGTCAAGCTTATAGGTTTTGGATATGGGGAAGGCGTGGGGAAGGGAAGGAAAACTCCTAGCATAGCCATAACATGGAGTTCTTTCTGACAATCCTTAAAACCAGCGTAATAAACGTGAGAACAACTCTTAACAAGCTCAGTACATGAAAAGCATTATAACCTCTCTTTTTGTCAGTCGGTCAAGCTTATAGGTTTTAGACCTGGGAAAAGGGGGAGAGATGAGGGGGGGGGGGGGTGGGGAGATAGGGGGGAGGGGGAGACCTGGGTTGACAGGTAACACAACAGCACATTGCATAATTGTTTTTAGGTATCATGCTGAACATAAACGGAATACTCCCTACGCTTGCTGGTCGGGGAAGAGGGGGGGGGGAGGGATGGGGTTCTTAGCATAGGAACCTTCCTGACTAACCTCACAACCATAGCATAAAACATGGGGGTAACATTTAGTGAAGTTAATATCCGAGGATCCTTATGACATTTCTATTTGATCTATGTGGCCCGCCGTGTGCCTTCCTCAGAGGGTTTGACAACGTATTTTATTACAGCAGGCAGCATCATTAGTATGGGGCCGTGCGGCCATATCTTCTGCGGTGGAAGGGCAGGCTTATGGGATTTGGAGCGTGAGGGGGTGGAGGGGAAAGGGGGGGGGAGAGAAAAGGGAGTACATTATATTATAACACATACAACTTTTCTCAACTTCAACATTCATCAACTGAGGAACAGGTTTTTTTTTTTTTACATAACTCAACTGTGGCATTGGGACGGCTTAGCACTAGATCCATGTGGCCAGCTAATCTAGACTGCCAGTTACTGTAATACACTGGCGACACACTTTATTCGAGCTCGGCTAGTCCCACGAATTCAGGTATACCCGGGTGTATTGAGGTCTGTGACTGTTTTCTGCCCGAGTGCATTGGGTTATTTTCCAGGCAGGGATTGAAGTATTTTATTCCCGCTGGCTGCAATACTGCACAGTATATATATATATATACTGCATTACAATTCATGAATTTATGCCATCTGGTAGACACGCGAAGCATTGCAGCCTATTAAATCCTAATCATGATCATTTAACAGATCAGCCGCCCGTCAGCCAGGCATGAACCCAGGCTGGGAAGGCAAACGCAACGGGGCTTGTCAGAGGTGAGGAGCGGCGCATTCCAGGTATCTGCCAGGTACATACTGGGTATTTGCTCGAATAAAGTGCGTCGGTGCAGTAGTGTCACTGCCGCTGCTTCCATTATCGAAGTCATTTGGGCTTCCTGTCTTTTGCAGGGCTCATTAGGCAGCTTCCCAGTTAACTAGTATTTCCTAGTCCGGGGGGGTGGGGAGGGTAGCAACAGTCGTGCGAACCAAGCCTGGGGTCCATAGTCCTGTACCCGGGCCTTAGACAGGTTAAATTTTGCTACTTACAGTTAGTAGATCGCAGTGCTATTGTCGGAGCATCGCGCTCCTCTCCTATCCCACCCACAAATCCCCCCGCCAACCCCCAAAGCCCAGCCGGACCTCAGCACTCTTCAACTGCCATCCGGTCAGCGGCAAAAGTTATAGTAGCTTCAGCTGGGGGCTGCCTCCGATCGTCAGGGGTCGGATTCTGAAGCTATGCGTCTGGCTGGGTCTGGTGTGGTTCTTGAGCCGTCATGTGCTCCCGTCTTCGCTGTGGACTACAGTGCTTCTCATCTGTTCTTACACTGCCTTGGCGCCGCCGTTCTCCTCGTGGGACGGGTGCTGCATGGTTCCGCGTCCTCCCGGTGCGGTGGGTCTTGTAGTTGCTCCGTTGTCCAGGAAAGCGGTGGGGGCAGACCCAGGGCTTTCACGAATGGGGCCATGTCCTCAGGGCGGCGGATGGTTAGGAATTTGCCGTCATAGCTTACCGTAAGCTTGAACGGAAAGCCCCAGCGGTACTTCACCTCCTTCTCCCGGAGGAATGAGGTCAAGGGCTTCATTTCTCTCCTTCGGTCGACTGTTATCCGTGACAGGTCGTTGAAAATTTGGAAAGTTTCATTTTGGAAAGGTAGTGACTCTTTCCCTCTGCAGGCGGTGATGATCTTCTCCTTTACTGTATAGCTGTGTAATCTTATGATTACATCGCGTCGCCGGTTGGGATCTTCTGATCTGGGAGCTACCCCCGGTGGGCCCTATCCATCTCTAGGTCCATGTCATCTAGCGGGCCGCAGAGCGATGTGAACAGTTCCGCAAGATAGGGACGAAGCTGGCCAGGTAAGACCGTCTCCGGTACATTTCTTATGCGCAGATTCTGGCGCCTGTCCCTATTTTCTTGGTCTTCCTGCCCGTCTTTGAGACGGGAGATCTCCTCTCCTAGCCGGATGATTTCTTCCTCGGCTGCTGTTTGTCTTGCCAGGGACTCCTCCAGTCCACCTTCCAGAGTCGTTGTCCTCTCTGTTAGGCCAGATATCTCCTGTTTAATCTCCGCTACTGCTGCTTTGATTTCT